>NW_025317386.1:0-168565 GCF_018873765.1 Telopea speciosissima
GCGGAGGGAATTTCTATACATGTGAAGTCACCCCCTCCCCCTCCTCTCGGTTTTCCACTGGTTCCATTTAATTGAAAAAGAAAATAAAAGGAAGGAAAGTGAAATCAAATCATAAAGGGAAGGAAATTGAAATCAAATCAATAGTCTATCAAAAAAAAAAAGGTAATAAAATCTATCGAAGGAAGGTAGTAAAGTCTACCCAAAAAAGAAGGTAGTAAAATATACCCAAAAAAACCAATAATAGTAAAGTGTAAATTTTTGTAATCATTATTTTACATGATAATGTAAACACACAAATTAATTTTAATCAATAAATCTTTCTTTTGAAAAACATATGTTCGTTGGAATGGTTTGTCTGAACTTGTAGCTAGTTGTGCGGCTCAAACCTCTAAAGAAGTTAGGTTACAATGTGTTGTGTGGACAATGTAACTGGTCTATTATTTTAGAAAAAAGGAGTGTGTCCGGGAGCATGGCTACTGCACCCAAACACAGGCCCCAACAAAATGATCGTCCTCTCCCATGAAAGGCTGAAATGCCGTCTTGTTAATGCTTCTACGTGCGCTCACATTGGCCCTGTGTTGGTGCACACACTAGGATTGAGAACATACTCCTATTATTTTAATATATTTATTTTATTTTTCATAAAATAATTATAATGAAAAAATTAATATATTTATCAAATATAGCAAGAAGTTATATAATCATGATTGTAAAAGTTTTCTTTTCTTTTTTGAAGTGATTTCACTTCCCTTTATTTCCAAAAACATATGGAGCCACCATATTTATAAGAAAAAATCTGAACTTGAAAATGCTTCAAAGGGAATTATTAAATTAAAGGAAAAGCTTCTCTAAGTCATTAGGGGAGGGTACGCTAACACTCTCTTTTTCTATCTATTTTCTTCTCACATAAAATGACCCTATTGCACTCTTATATATGAAATCATTCTGACACACCTCATTGGTGTACTCCTCTTTGCCAATTGCTCAGAAAATCCTCTCCCTTAAATTTATTGCATTGTTTGGAGGAGTAGATTGATTCATGTACATATATCAATCAAATGAATCTCGTTCTGATGGGAGGTAATTTAAAAAAAAAAAAAAAAAAAAAACAATTAGTTTAAAGTTGCAATTCATTGCATTGATATCTCTCATATATAAATAGAACTTTTATTAACCTTACCCAAGGTTTAAAGTATCAGTATTAGGTATCGTATCAGAAATGTGATTTTAAGAGACGTATAATATTGTATCGGAGAGCAAGATATACTAAAGAAATGCATTATAATGTTTAGGATACAGGTGAAATATGGTTTTGAAGCATAAAACACTATAAATAAGTAATATGTGAAATATATTATATATAAAGAGGAGAACAAAGTATGATAAAACAAGTGCATCCAATTGATTATGTATAAAAGCTGAAGTTTCTTACATGTAGTAATACAAAAAAATATGTCATTTTCAATTTGGGGAAGATTTAGGTTTTAGATACGCACGTCATTGCAAAAGAAAACTTAGTTTGATGCAATCATTCAAATTGTTTTTCGCTAACTTAGTGATCCAGTGCACACACACACACACACACAAAAACGATAGTAAGAATCAATATTTGAGCAAAAAATTCAAAAATTTGATAGAAAATTGTTCTTGCACAAATTTATTAATTGATGATGAAATCAACATTACTAGTGTCGCTTTTGCCTTAGAAACAAGTTAGGAATCAAGTTGATCTTTTTTTTTTTTGGATAACTAAATCAAGTTGATTTTACCAGAACAAAATTGATTACAATGCTTTACAAGAACTCTTAGTAAATGTTTTGAGTCATTAATCGAGTTATATAGTTTATAACAGGAGTATCAATTGTGTATCGATAAATATTAATCATATTGGGTCACTTATCAATCATATACAATTGATATATTTTTGTAGCTAGGTATCATATCAGTGTTGTACCATATCGATACCTAAAAATAAGATATGTATTGACTAGTAACGAAAGATACTCTAAGACACTTAAAACCTTGACGTTATCCTAGACTTCTCCAATCACTCTTTTTTTTTTTCTTAAATGAGGATCCGAATCGACATTGACAGAGACATACCGATTAGTAAAACCCTGATTGGGGGTACGTCTAAAATCCCAATCCTAGTGTTTGGCAGCAACCGTGTCCAACTTTTTTTGGGGGAGAAGAGAGATTTATATTAATAAAAATTAATAGATACAAAAGAATTACAGTTTGAAAATATTCTTCCCATTGATATCATCCCGTATGAATACGGAAAGTGGTCCTTGGGAGGCAATCATAACTTAGATTGATCTCTTAACAGGAATGAAGGAAACCTTCTAAGAAATCTGCACACTTGATTATCTCTCGAAAGTGATGTGAAAAGCAACAGCTTTGAAAGCAGTCACGAAGGCCATGGATGTCTTCAATCAACCGTGTGTGTGGGATTGCTCCGTTCCAGACTTCTGTTGTTACGAGCAAGATAATCTGAAAATAAAATAAAATAAAAGAGAAATAGTAGAGATAGAAAGAGAGGAAGAGAGAGATAAATTTAGGATAGAGTTTTGCTTTACAGACGAAGCAATGGCGTCCTGGCTCAATTGGGAGGTCGTCAATCCTCTCTCAAGATAAACTTAAGAATTAATTACTATTTTTCTCATTCCTTTCTACTTCTTCATACATCAATAAATACACGGCTAATATTAACTACCCACTTCCCTACTCCTACAATTTCTCTCAACTCCTAAAATATCTCTCTAAACTTATCCCACTTTTAATAACTGCATATAATAAATAACCACCATCTCGTAAATACATATAATTAATAATAAATTTATAATAACTAACTATAATCACAAAGAACTGCACCTAAACAAAAATCGACACATAACATTCCATCCCCCTAAATTTTGGTCTTGTCCTCAAGACCATTAAATTACAAATAAAAATTAAAAACAATTCCTCCCGGATCCCAAATCTTGTTTGGGTAATTCCCAAGTTGCTTCCGCTGATTGCCAATATTACACCCACAAACTCGTCGGTCCAACAATACCAACATTTGAAAAACCTGATGAAAAACTCGTACGCACTCGTGACGGTCAATCTTTGTTGAACAAATCGCTTCCATCCAGCCATTGAACAGAAGAGGATACACCCGCATAGACCCGGGACGGTTGATTTCCTCCGCCATGCCTGGCTCTGATGCCATTTGTTACGAGCAAGATAATCTGAAAATAAAATAAAATAAAAGAGAAATAGTAGGGATAGAAAGAGAGGAAGAGAGAGATAAATTTAGGATAGAGTTTTGCTTTACAGACGAAGCAATGGCGTCCTGGCGCAATTGGGAGGTCGCCAATCCTCTCTCAAGATAAACTCAAAAATTAATTAATATTTTTCTCATTCCTTTCTACTTCTTCATACATCAATAATACACAGCTAATATTAACTACCCACTTCCCTACTCCTACAATTTCTCTCAACCCCTAAAATATCTTTCTAAACTTATCCCACTTTTAATAACTGAATATAATAAATAACCATCATCTCGTAGATACATATAATTAATAATAAATTTATAATAACTAACTATAATCACAAAGAACTGTACCTAAATAAAAATCGACACATAACAGTCACGTTCTTACCCTATGGTTGACATACCCAAGTTCGTTGAAATGACTCGCATTAGTCCCAACCGTGGGTGGGCGACAAGGATGTGCAACAATGGTTTCCTGAGCGGTAGAGTTAGGTGGTGAAGAAATTGTGCTTCATTGAGCACCTCTGCTAACAATATGGGTAGGTGGTATTGGCCCCACACTACGTAGTAGAAACAGTTTGTGAAGATGTTTTAGACGTTGTGGCTTTCTTATATGATATAAGGGGTAAAATGATCAAAAAATCTATTATTTAAGAAAATTCAGGAGTTATTTTGTTTGATATGACCGATCTGTTTTGACATCATATCATCATATCCATATCGTATCGATTTTACAAGTGATCGATACCGTGCACTACCAGGCAAGGACGTCGGCAACAATCGTGTCCAACTTTAGAATCATAAGAATCTAATGGCACAGATCTTGCGAGACGTGAAGCGTTAGTTACCAATGTGATGATAAGAGAAGATGGAAAGGCCACGTAAGGCTATTATATGTATGACCTGCCCTAAAGAAATTTAGGTAATTGCATTTGTCAGATCTCAGTCCCTACCAACCACGGACACATATCAATCATCCAAAGGACTTCCCTTAAAATATGAACACACCTACTTTCTCTCTTCTTAGTTTCTCCTTCCTCTCTATAACTTTGGTAGAGAGATCCCTGGGTAGTAGACTTTACTTCTTCATTAAATATGTCATAGCAGTCTCACTCACCATTGTACCAGCGACCAAGACAAGTGAGAAAGACGGAAGATGTCACCGCATCTGCATCCACATCCACGTGTCAAGCTCTTAAGACCACACTGTAATGCACCGCCAGATCACTGCAATAGATTTTTTTTTCCAAACGGATCCACCCTCAGAGTCAAAACATCAGAACTATTAAATGTGGAATTAAATCTTTCTGTGATGGATCAAACTTTATAGGCATTTGTCATTTCAAAATATATGTGCATAAATAATAAGAAATGACGTAAAATCTAAAAATGGCAGACAGAAATTTTAGTTCGGAATCATAATGTATATTGCTACAACATCAAGTAGTAAATGTTTAGTTCAGTAGACAAAACAACGATTCCGAAAATACTCATTATCAACAAAAGTATTTTATCTCAATGTATCGATTCATTGAGCACGTGTTGTTAGAAAATCAGACTATCGCAGCATTGTCACAAAATATTCGAATTAATTTCTCAATAGAATGTACCTCTTTTGAGATCCATAACGAACTGCCTAAATAAAATGCCTAAGAAACAACCTTATAACACGACACAAGTTTCACTTCTAAAGTGGAAGGTAGGTCAACACTTCCGCAGTGAAGGCAATGCCTACAACAAATACATATAGGAGCGAAAGGCTGGTAATTTCTTCCCATTCCCTTTATTTCCAACTATCTCAGTTATTTCAATGTTTTTTTCAAAAAATAACCTTTGCCATCTATAAACTCGTATAGAACTGAAACTTGATATCTTAAGGAAATTGGGGTCAACCTGTCCACAAATGAACCCCATCAGAGCTGCCACATAGGATATATTTAATATCAGGTTCGATTCCATAGATCACCTAATTTCTCAATAGCATTGTCCACTGTTCGTTAGGAAAGTTGAGACATTGCAACCGAAGAAACAGAAATTTGGCGGGACTACACCATTAAACAAAATAATGAGTTCTTCTAGTATCAAACCAGCTTTCCAGCATCATTATTTCTTCTACTTGTCCTTTCAATTTCAATGCATAAGCAGGCATGGGAAACGAGGACATATATGGAATTTTGTTCTTACCATTGAAACTGGGGAGATCAATTTTCCAGTATATATCTACTAAAGAGTGTACATGTTGAGTAAATCAATATATAACATAAGAGATTAATTCATCTATCTATGGATCTGAAAATGACAACAATGACGGGGTGAAGAAGATTCCAACACCAAAAAGAATTGTATGGTTTCATCTTTCATGTCATCTCCTGCAAAAAAAAGAAATTCAATTGCATTAATCACCTATCACTTCTGGTTTAGGTCAACACAATAGACAATTTTTTTTATAGGCCAATTTGGGCTCTGCCCCCACAAATATGCCTCAAGTAGGTACAGAAGGATGTTAAACTTCATTGTTGAGATTATCCATTTCGTACATCAAATAATGATCCTCTGGAATAACAATAGACTAGTGTGCTTATCCACATCAGCCCATTGACTGTCATACATACCCTTTTTCACTATAACAATCCCTAAATTCCCCCCCCCTCTCTCTCTCTCTCTCTCTCTCTCTCTCTCTCTCTCTCTCTCTATTTTCCAATAAACAAAGCTGAGAAGTGAAAACCCATGCACCCCCCAAAAAAAAAAAAAAAAAACAAAAAACAATTAATATCATAAAGGGGCTCTTCTCCTTTTACACTTTACTATGATTCTTGACTGATCACAAAAAAGCTAGCCTATGTCCAGAAAAAATTTGAGAGGAGTAGCTTTGAATGAAGAACTTAATCCTCATAACAAAGTGCACATAGAAGTTTGGGCATCATATGTCAGCTTTTATCCTAAGGTGATTTTATCCATGTTGATGCTTGTGAGTTGTGAAAAAAGAGAAGAGTCCTGCTGATTTTCGTTTCTATCACTATATTAAAATTGAAATTACTCACTGCTGTTATTTATCATCTGACAGTAGTTTTCATTCCTCATCGCTATCAAAAACAACTGCCATTCGGCGATGGGTCGTCGCCTTTCTAGGAGGAGACTCTACATCCGATTCAATCTCCTTGCGCTTGAGGCCACCCCCAGATTCCCTACTCCTTTGCCTTGGTTCCTGCAACAGAGACCAGTAAACTGATATTATACACACACCAAAACAAAGATCAGTTTTGGAAAGCAACTCAGAACTTGACATGTTTGCACAGGGACAAGCTGACCCGGCTCCCTGGGTGCTGGGTTAATGAATGTGGGTGTTTTGCAGGGGATGGGGAAGGGCACAAGACAAAATAATAGTCCAAGCGAAGTAAAAAAATGATGTGGCCAACCCAGTCTGTCCATCAGATAACAACCTAATGCCAGATGCTGAAGTTTGTAAAATTCTACTAACAAGAGTTCCAGAAAATAGGACTTAGTTTTAGCACAATACTGAGTTATCAATTGACAGCAACAAGTGGAGTCCTTCCGTTAACCAATTTTGCCAAATGGAAGACTCCTCTGTAACTTAGCTGTTTGCCAGGTCACTTGACAAGCAAAGCAGTAGAGAGAATGGTCAGTTTGGTGGTAAAGAGTATTGATATACTGTCCAAAGACATGAGTGCAAGTCCGCTTACATCCTCTAACTTTGAAGTTAAGATCAAACCCAGCCCCAACCAAACAAATCTAGGTCAGTTTAGATTTAGCGACCATGTGTGGCCCTATTTTGAACTGGATTACTGATGACAGTTCACTCTCTAGGATTGGCAGAACCCACCCAACCAGCACTGCAATGTGCACCCAAACTTGAACACCATGAATAAACAGAAAGGAGAGCACCAGCCATGCACCAAGGTATAGGTCTGGCTGTGATAAGGAATCTACAATGCAGAAGTCAGCAAGTATACAGAATAAGCATTTCATAAACAGTTACAATCAAAGAGTAGGTCAACTACCAAACGAAGATGCCTTCTACCGAGACACCCTCTAGTTTTTATCTTTTCTTCCTTTTTTTTTAATTAAGAACCACCGAGTTAAACAGACATGCATAGTGTCCGAATTGGGTCAATTAAATGTTTTAGGCATCCTTGGTTGGAAATACCAAACTGAGCATCGCACTCCACCTTGAACAGTGCATGTACGCATAAGCAAAATGTCAAGGGTAATAGTTATTCACACACACACAAAAAAAAGATAAGAGAACAACGAGATGCAGACCTCAGCTTCCTCCTCTGATTCTTCATTTGCACCTGTGTCCTCTTCATCCTGTTCTTCCTCTTCTTCATCTTCATGCTCTGGCTCCTCTTCCCTCTTATGTGGAGGAGACTTCTCACCTTCATCCTCATCACTTTCATACTCAGACTCCTCTCTCTCACTGTCAGAGAAATCAACAGGACGCCGAGAGGATCGAATTGATTGGAAGGATGATTTCCGAGGGATGTCTTTGTGAACCTGTGACTGCTAAGCCAAGCATGGATTTAAAATTTCCAAATATAATTCAAAGGGGAGGGGGGGGGTTGCAAAGTAGTGGATGATATGTTGCAAGAGTCCACAGGAAGTACCCGTTTCGCATTCATAATGCGCTTCTCAGCTTGTGCTTCAACTTCCAGGTCTTCCTCAAAGCGATGGCGAGCAGCTGAGCGACGAGGTTCATGATCATCCTCATCCTGAGCAAGAAAAAAAAAGCAAGCTGGACTATTAGTGTGATAGTTGGAAGAACACCTTCCGATACAGTATTGAACCTATACATTATCTAAAGCCCTGAAAACAAAGCAGGAGGCTCAAAAAACTTGGGCAGATCAAATTATCAAAAAAAATTTAATTTGAGCATAATGTCTTCAACTGTCAAAATTTCATCAAGGAGAAAATATAATGACATTGATAAGACTAACTGAAATATAAAGCACTACTGCCAATGCAAGTATAAATGAGAGACAGAGAGACGTGGCAGACCTCATCAAGTGCTTCCTCTAAGAACCCAGGTGAAAGTTGACGTCCCCTTTCTACCGTTTGTGTATATTTCCTGCTCACCTTTTCCCTCTTGCGATGGAGAAGTTCATTAGCTCTAATTGTTTGACCTACAGCCTGTAAAAGAAACCATAAAATTTGCAGAATCTGCAATGACCCATATATCCCTAGGACTTATTTGTAATCTCAAAACATAGAGCTGATATGAAATGTCAGTTCTATCACAACATTATTTAACCCCAATACCAGACAATTTATAATATTAGGAGCTCAAAGCCAAAACTTGGATGCCCAAACCAAAACAAATCAGTTGACCCAAGTTCCAAGTCAACAGCAGGTTGTAGAAGATCTAACAACCAAGAGTCCATGCTAACCTTTTCTTTCTCCTCCTTCTCCCTTTCTGGATCAATGTCCGTGACACAGTTCTTAACCTTGTAGACCTTTTTGTGTCGTGAGTCAACAAGAGCAGTTAATAACCGATGAGAATTTGACAACAAGGATGATGGCATAAACCTCATCTTCCTTGAAAGCCTCCCTTGTGATTGCAGGATTCCCTACATTGTTAACACAAGAAAATCAATCATAGGTTTCAAATCAATATTCCCAGCAATAAATACCCACAATCCTGATGAAGAGTTTCTGAAAAAACATTTTCATATGGGCATATCGTTGCTACCACATGAAACTCAAATCAAAGTGCAACTCAAATAGGGAATGAGAGTGTTTCCTATTTTTCTAAGATGCTCTTAAACTTTGAGCCTCTTAATTATAGCCTAGGAGATTACCCACATCCAAGGCAGTGTTCCTCCAAACTCTTAGAGATCTCCTTGACCATAAGGGGATAGAGTAGATAATAGCTATGGAATGGAGGTAGACTCTATCAAGGAACCAAGACTAAGAATGAGGTGGATTCCAATTCCAATGGTAACCTCCATCATGCTGTCAAGGTAATTGGAATAGTTTAGGCAAGTCTCTTAGTCGACAATAGCGAGATAAGGCCAAATCACAAGCCAGACATCTTGGACTCAAGAGTCCAAAACTCTGTAAATACCTAGCAACATGAGATTGAATCATGACATACTGCCTAAGACACAAATATAATTTGCACAGGCCAATACAATAACGAAAAAAGGATCTTCGCATGGTCCAAAAAGGAATAGCTTCCTATGCAGCCCACCTAGTTGTGCAAAATGAAAGGATTTTGTATGCCTTTAAATTGAAACATGAAACATCACTATCCAACATAAAAATAAAAATTTTGTTTGATAGATGATCAGAGGTCCAAACAAACGGTCTCAATGCTAATCACAATTTCCTAAAGACAACATCCACTATGTGTAACTTTAACTACATCACATCCAAGATAAACTTAATGACTGCTTTGTCCAGATTTATACAATTCTGGGCTACATGTCAAACTATGATACATAGGAAGCATCATCCCCAATACTTCTGGTGAATGTCACATTTGAATGTACTGAAGCTATAAGCAATACAAACAAGACCCCCAACAATTTAAAATAAAAGTGTAGCAGTATTACATCATCAAACAATCAATAGAAGGAAGAAGGAAAAGAGAGAAGAGAAGAGAAAGTGGAGAAGTAGAGGAAATCGATGGAGAGAGAAAAACAGAAACTCAAGCTAGGCTTGATAGTCCTACCATGAGCAAGCATCTTCATTTATCAGGTCAAAACAATATAAAAACAAGATTACCTCATGTTAGTATAACATAGGAGCATACTACTCTTAAATAAAACAGAAAGAAAGAAACCCCATAATACCCCAACCGAAAGGAGTATACAACACCCCTTTCGGTAGGACAGAAATTACAAGAAATTTAACACTCCCCCTCAAGCTGGAGGATATACATCACCTATGCCCAGCTTGAAACACCCAATCAGTAGGAGGGAAATTACAAGAAACTTAACAAGGAACTAAAATTCAAAAACAAAAACATTTTTAGCAAATTTTGGCTTTTCAAAAGAGGCAATTTAGATCAAAGCTTCCTCAAATCCATAAGACGAAGATTTGGACCTTAGCCTCAAAGGCAATCATGGATGGGAAAACCTCAACAGATTTTTGGACATGGTAAGAGGCATAAAATTTCTCAGAGCATAATGATCAAGAGATCTGAAGCAACCTTTCCATGTCGAAGGAAAAGATGAGCTTGATCGTGCTGCGCATCTTGCACTGATATATCCAGAACTTCATTGCCAATTAACAACTGCAAACTGCCATCTGACCACCTTACAAAGCGTGCATTGCTCTCATACTGCATAAAGGAACTGTTATGAAACACTCATTCAAAAATAAACAAATAATGTCATAATTGAGCATAAAGTTTATGTTTGTCTATACTGAAGGATTATTACCAATATCAATAATTTAAATTTAAGTAATCAATTGGAGCAGGAAAATCCAAATGGATATCATGATAGGGACCAGAGATATTAGAATAGGTGACAGGTAGTTCCAGAACTATGAGCCTAGAACCCAGTAAGCAATACACTTGTTAATCTAAAAACTGATGTTATTCATAGACAATGTGACTTAATAACGTTGCAGTTAGATGCTGATATTGGGCAGTACTTGATACTTTGGGCTTGAGTGACTAAACAGTTTATTTGAATTGATAGAAGTACTTTTTCTTCCAACTGGTAGTCCTTACTCTATGGCTATTTCTTTAAGTTTGTATAGAAAGTACAGTAGAAAGTAACAGTTTATTTTTTATTTTTTTTTGCAAATGTATTATTTACAAAAAGGTTATGAAGGAAATACTCTAGAGCTATTAGTCAGAACTGTTACCTTCACATAATGAATCAAATTTCTTTCCACCATGACCATTAGTTAAGATGGCCTACTGTATGTAAACTTTAAATTACTCTAATCAATTTAAACTTGAACTTACTCCAATAAATTTTGACCAAAATCAATGAAAATTATTGGATTTCAGCCATTATTGGAATCAAAATACTTGTGATTTTAAACATTAATTTCTCCAAGTGATGGTTTCATGTCCAAACATTAACTCGTAAGATAATCAATGTAAAGAGGTTTAACCATCATACATCATAAATTATGGGATAAATATTAAAAGGGGGGGATGACCTTAACCTATGCAAAGAAAATTGCAATGCCAAACCGAAATGACCATCATGCTCTCTCTCTCTCTCACACACACACATGCACGGAAGTCTTCATGTTCACAAATGAGCATATTGTTCTGAATCCTTTGGCAGACTCTCTCTTTGTCCTTCAATGAAAACTTGATATTGTCCTCTGCTTGTTGCTGCCGGTCAGCCACCATTATCTTTCCAAGTAGGTAGGAACTTTTTCTTTTTTGTTGCGATTAGGCACTACTTACAGTCTGGGCCAAGTACATTTGGTAACAAGCATCCCTGTGAATGCCCCATAGTCTAGGCGACCCTAGAAGTTGGAAGAGGGGAAAAAATCAAGGTGACACCAACAAGGCGCCTAAGCGACCAAGGCACCCTTCAAGCAAAAAGGCGCCTGGACGCCAAGATGACGCCTTGACGAGTATGGACCAATTCATAGTGAAATGGTCTTCTTTCAATATCAAAGCAAGATCCAGAAAAAAATAATAATAATAATTTGGTATAAGATCGAGAAAAGGTATCAAGGGATCAGTCTGGGTCTGTATATCCGATTTGCTTTCCATCATCCCCAATTTCCAAGGGAAACATTTTTCCCACCTCCATCGGAACTAGTTTGAGATCATAAAGGTATTTGGTGTTTGCTTTTCATGTATTTTCAGGTTTGAGCCCCACATCTACCCCTCTTTCTTTGATCTCTGAGTATGGAACCAATTATTTGCTTTTCAGGAATTTAACCAAAAGAAAATATTTATTAATCATCCATCGTGCAGCGAGGATAAGGGGTGAAGCAAGGAAAATGCTAATACAACTCTAGGAGTTCCTTTGTTTTTTCAAATACACAAATTAAGGGAAGTTCCTTTATTTTTTTCAAATACACAAACTTAAGGGCTAAGAGCACCATTTATCATCGAACATTATCCATTGCTGGCGATTAGTGTCAAAAGGGAAGGATTCTTTGCCCGAGCTGAAGATGGTGGAGAAGAGAGAGAACAGCGGTAAAAAATGAGAAGGAGAAGATGGCAACATAGTTTAAGGAGATGATGGCATGTAAATGAAAATACTATGTACTGAGAATGGCACTTTTGGAATATTTTTATAATAGGTAATGGGCCTAAGCCTGTTCCAGTAATAAGAATGGCACTTTTGGAATATTTTTATAATAGGTAATGGGCCTAAGCCTGTTCCATTAAGGAGTTGGGGATTAGGCCAACATTATAGAATTGGAGAAAGAGGCAGAGCCATTATTTTGTGTCAGAGCTGATGCAGATAAGTCACCTAAAGGGCTTATTTTATTGAAAATAAGCTTTGGGTTGGGTTATGTAGGTGTTGGGCTTTTGATCCCATTCGTTTACTTTGTTATCGGCCATTTTTTTTATGAGTAGAAAGTAGGAAAACAGGATTTTCTACATTAATTTAGTTAGAGTCCTGTTTTGAATCAGTTTCTTTCATTATTTTAGTTTCCTAGTCAGCTTTTGTTACCTTATTAGTTAAGGATTGGGTTAGGCCTTCCCCTTTTAGTGTTTTCAGTCTGTTTTTGAGTCTTCTATATAAGTATGTAAGGGGCTACAACCTTGTACACGAATTTGATTAATGAAATATTGGCTTGAGCCTTTTCTTTTATTCTGCGAGACTCAGATGGTTGTGAGATACCTATGGGTGAGAGGCCCGGGAGACAGTGCGAGACTCAATCCAATTCTATCCTACCTTATTTTATCTTTTTCTAATGTTTTTTTATTTTCCAATCGATTCTGTGGGAGATCTGTATTCTGAAGTCTACTGCAATCTAAGGCCTAACTACAGTGCTGGAATTCTGTAACCAGTTAATACAAGAAGCCCTATTGAGTTCCAATCCATTGCTGATTGAAGACCCCTCAAAATAGCGTATGTGGATCAGTTTTCTATGGTGTTTTGCTGAAGATCTCCACTGCTAGACAGTACATCGATCCTACTGTAGGGTTGGTTCTTAGTTGAACTAGCTTCTACATTAAGAGCCCTCAGCCCTGCCTTGTGTATGCAATTCTCTTCATGTTGATCAAGGTCAGACTCCCTATTAAAAAAGATTATCATAATGGAAAATGAAGAAGTTCAGGTTGTTAGAATCCTCATGCTAACTTGGACTTTGGCCTAACCATCTGAAAGACTTGTTAGTCGAGAACTGCTGAAGAAGTCAAAGAACCATCTGAACCATCCATTGAACCAGGCAGTTGAACAACACATAGTTCCAAGACAAAGTGACTTATTTGCAGGATAAGAATATGTACTTCAAAGTTTAACCGGGCTGAACTGTATGAGCCCTAAATTAATCAGTATTATACAGTTCAATGCACAGGTTTAGGTTTATAAATAATTAATCGATTTTTATATGCACATATCATATACTGCATAGCATTTAATACTAAAAGTCTCCACTTACAGAAGTTGTTCCATCTGGATTGCGTACACTCCTCCAGCGAACAATATTGTTTTCCAAGCGGATACGTTTCTTAGACCCAGATTCATCTGTCTCAAACATATCTTCTTCCACGTATGTCTTAGGATCAAATGGCTTTGGTTCAACGCCCATTATGTTAGAAACTTTGATCATGTTCATCTGCAATTTAGAATATAGATTCAATATTAAATTTTCAATCAAAGTCATGATCTAGGGATGCTTGTTGAGTATCGATCAAGTGTTAGCACAAGTTACATTAGAGCAGCAATAAATAAGTTTTCCAAAGATCCCTAGCACAGAGTAACAAGATTTTTTTTAAAAATAAAAAGAAATGGAAGACCCGATATATGAAATAAGTACGTTCAAATATCCAAATAGGAATAAGAATCACTTCACTTTCATATATCAATAAATCAAAAAATAGTAAATGCCTGTTTGGACCCTTGCCATTCAAGAGTACGCTATTTAATGTATTCTGCCACTTTTTTCTGTTGGATTCTTGTCATTAAATGAATTATAGTTTTCTAAATCTAAAATCTAGCTACATCAACATTTTGCTATTTAACGACCCTATTGTGCTCCATCCACAATGAATTTAACAGGTTGATAATTCGGAGGGATCTAATATATTGTGTCAAAATTTCAAGCCCAGGGGTGGATTGCATGCAGATCTACTATAATCACGGGTTGATCATTATTAGTGGCTTCATAGTTGCAGGTTCTATGTTAGTCCTGCATCACAGGAACAAGTACAAAACCAAGGTGGGCCATCCAAACAACAGCTACTAAAACAAAAACTTACAACAATATTTAATAGGGAAAATTCCAATACAACATTTCATCGCTCTTTTACAGAAGTTTGCCCTTGCTTAGGCAATCGTCCGCAATAGAGTTCGTCAACTGAGGAACCCTATGGAAGGAACAAGGGAACATCAAGGATGCAACAACACTTATTTCTCTGATCACATGTGATAATCCTCAAGGGCTGTTTAACCGCTTCAAATTAATCTATGATTTTTTAACAGTCCCCTACAGTCATCAAATTCTGGAATTAAGAGTAGAAGTTTGGCCAATGTGAAAGAAAAGCTCATCATCACCACAAGTAGAACCAGTACCCGCGCATGTATTTCCCAAAGCATGTCAAAAAAATCCCCCAATCCCCAAGTTTCAACTAGAATGTCTAATAGACAACTGAAGCTGATATGATAACATTTATCAAACCAAGATGGAGTTGTCTAGACATTTTATATGGCTTATCCATAGATTCCATTTGAGAGATTGGTCTATGATTATTGTATCAGCAGTTGTCCACAAATCATAGAGACATAACACCATCCTAAGTGGTCGGGTGCAGATTATTGTAATTGCACCTTTTTTGCCAAAGAAGGCATAACAACATCACTTCATTCAACCCCCAGGGGGTAGCTTAGTTGGCAAGGACCAAAACATACAATTAAGAGGTCATGAGTTCAACTCTTCTTAGGGCCCACCTATAAAAAAAATTCATTTCACTCAGATCAAGGGTATCTAATGGGCTTGCATAATTCTAACCGATGAATCAAATTAAAAAATACCTTTTTTTTGGAGGGGGGGTGGAGAAGGCATAAAATAGAAAATGATGCCAGATCCACTTGCAAAACAGTAGTGGATGAAGTGTGGTTTGAAGTTTATCCATCCACCAAGCAGGCGATGCATGCGGAGGGGGGATAAAGATAATCATTTGTACCTTGTCTGGAGCACTTCACAAGGATGACCTTCTTGGTTTGGTATTGATCAAGCTTAGAGAAGAAGAACAAGAAGAACAATGAAGAAGAGGAGAGTAACATGTTTGTTATGAAACTCTCACTCGAAGATATATTTCATAATCTTCTTTCAGGTGGTCAGAATAAACCTAAAAGTAGATTATATGACAAGGATGACTAGCAGTATGCAAAGTACATCTCAGCTCTCAAGTAAATAATCTCATACTTACAGATTTTCTCAAAATGTTTTATCTTCTACTATTTTCCAAGGTTCATTGCCTTTCTTCCTGCATTTCAATCATTTTTCCTTCCCTCTTAACTTTGTACTCTCAAACCTTGTCGGATATATTTTAATAAGCAACTATAGCTTAAAAATTATTTCAAGATTATCCTTCTTCCCAGTCTATGCAATCCATTATCTTGCCTACTAGTTACTACAGTACATTTTGCAACTCATGCACGAAATAGCTAGAAATGTATTGAGAAAAAATAAAAATCCCATCCTAATGGCAAGAAGAAGAATTAGATAAACCTTATCCGGCTGACCAGGGGGTGGTCGCAGGGGGATCTCTAGCTCCAGTGGGGGACCAACTGGTTTTTCTTTAGTTTTCTGCTCAATGTTATCCTCTTCTGATTCATACTGGGCATCTTCATCTGGCACTACATCTTCTGGCCTCAAATTCTTGTCATAGCTTCCTTCCTCTTCGACAGGTGATCTCTAATAGAGGAACACATTTAGGTTATGGAAACAGATCGATGTAATTCTGGACAACACACAATGAAGAATTTCAATTTTAAAAAAAATAAAGGTAGTTTCTCATACCACACTCATCGGTGACTCTGGCTCGAGGTTATTTTGGATTGCATATTCTGCTGGTTCTTCCTCATCAGAATCACCAAAGACATCACGGATCTCAGCCGCTGATTGTGAAATGTGTGTCTCTCCTTTTTCCTCACTAGGTGACCTACTGCAGAAAAGCAAAGTCACATGTACTCGTTAATTAATAAGTAAATGTTTTGTCACCATTTTAGTAGATATAGATGAGCAATCTCAGTAAATCAAAACATCCACCCTTGGCCCTTCATGTAAAGAGAAATGTAAGAGTGACGAGTAGCTCCAAGAACAGTACAAGATGCACATCAAGTGCACTCACAGTGCCACACCAGTTACTTTGGGACAAGAAGCAACCAACAGGATGGATAGATATGTGGAATCTAAGAATAGGCGGTGGAAAATAGAAAACAAGCATATGCCACTACAAGAACATCTTGTTCCATTGGCACCATACGTCTGCTAATACCCTAACTGATGCTCTTACAAGAGTGGGGATGACTAGAAAGGAAGTCCTTGTGAGCCCTTATCATGCAGGGCTGATTTTGAGATTTATTTGGGCAGCCATTTTTTTTGGTAAGGGGATCCTTATGGCTGTAATGTTTCTCTTGCCTGTTTGGGCACTGCATTATGGCTGTAATGTTTATCTTAATTGCTTGGGCACTACTCTTTGAGTTTATGACTCCATTTGTATATATCCTGCTTTGGCAGCCTTTCATTTGATTGAATAACTAGTCTTCTAAAAAAAATAAAAACTGCTTGTCTATTGAATCTAGGAAAAGCAAGAAAACTCAGCTGCCAAGAGAAGTTTTTCACCATATAGTGGGAAAATCAAAGGATGTTAGAAAACCGAAAATGATATAGAGTATTGGGTATAGCCTGAATGTTCAAGTATACAAACCCTTAATTGAACTGCTACCAAAATCTCATGTCTATTCAACCTTATCCACTGCCCAAAAAGTATCAGCGTGTTGGAATTCTTATAATATCCGCAACATGCAAGTCCCTGCTTTATTTGGCAGGGCTTCGTAATTGTATCGTGCTTATATGTTCCCTCTCCCCCCCCCCCCCCACCTTTTCTTTCCTTTGGTAATGACTTTTTTTTATTCATCCAAAAAAAATCCGCAACATGCAATCACACATTGTGGGGGAGGGAGTGGGCGGCTGGGATCAACAATGTGCTAAAACACATAAGCGCCTATAGCATCTATGAAGATGAAATGATCCAGAAAGTCCAAAAACTTATGGGATCTTCTTCTTCCACATCATTCCCTTCTTCACCTGCTTCAGCTAGGTGGACTTTAGCTTCTGATCAACATTTAGGACATTCGTAAGCTCGATGCCCTTGGTTTCCACAACTAAAACAACCAGTACTAGAGGGACAATGGAAATAAGAGAAAGGGGAGAGAGAGAGAGAGAGAGAGAGAATACCTTGGTCTTCTAGCCTGATCAACCTCCTCATCTTCGTTATCCACATACTGGTTTTCAGATCTCTCTGATTCACTATCAATAACTTCCCTTCTCCGGCTAGTTACTACTCTCTGGCCATACTCTTCTTGTTCATCACTGTCAGCTTCTTTTCCTTCACTCTCTGCCCTTTGATCACTGACATCTCTTTCTGGAGAACTTTGAGCCCTCTCACCCTCACTCTCCCCAGGATCAGGTTCTACATCATGCAGTTCCACATCACTCTCCACTTCTGCCTCCCCTTGCCCCTCAACTTCACCTTCGCCTTCAAGCTCTCCTCCACCCTCTCCTTCATCCTGGATAAATAATCATCACCAAAAAATATTGGAAGTTTTAAGTAACAGCTTCATAAACAGATAAAGATAACAGAAACAGATGCAACATTAGACCACAGTCCACAAGTATCTTGCATTGACACTTCTTTTTTTTTGGGGGGGGGGGGGGGGGAAGGGGAGAGAATTCTCTGCAATTGGAAAGATGAGGATACTAAAATAAATCCAGAGAGAAATCAAAACCCTGGGGTGGGGAGGTGGGGGAAGGAGCAAGAAAAATCAATCCCTACAGTGAACTATGGATTACGTTAAGATACATAAGTTAATGGTTGACAATGACAATAAGTAGAACAAAAAGAAGCTAAATTTTGACACAATTAAGAAAAGGGATATGATCCAACAGTTTTGACCTAGGATCGGTCTGGATAGTCTGTTGACCAATTAATAGCTTTCAAGTTATGAACAGTCTAGACCTAGTAATCAAAAGAAGAAAAATGGTGGAGGAGGGGGGCTCTTTTTTTTTTTTTTTTTTTTATTTTTTTCTTCCCCCCTTCCCCCCCCCCCCCCTTTTTCTCCTTTCTTCCCCTTCTCCATTAACTTCTCCCCCCCCTCCCTAAATCCCCCCCCCCCCCCCCCCCTCCTTCCCCCCCCCCCCCCCCCCCCCCCCTCCCCCCCCCCCCCCCCCCCCCCCCCCCCCCCCCCCCCCCCCCCCCCCCCCCCCCCCCCCCCCCCCCCCCCCCCCCCCCCCCCCCCCCCCCCCCCCCCCCCCCCCCCCCCCCCCCCCCCCCCCCCCCCCCCCCCCCCCCCCCCCCCCCCCCCCCCCCCCCCCCCCCCCCCCCCCCCCCCCCCCCCCCCCCCCCCCCCCCCCCCCCCCCCCCCCCCCCCCCCCCCCCCCCCCCCCCCCCCCCCCCCCCCCCCCCCCCCCCCCCCCCCCCCCCCCCCCCCCCCCCCCCCCCCCCCCCCCCCCCCCCCCCCCCCCCCCCCCCCCCCCCCCCCCCCCCCCCCCCCCCCCCCCCCCCCCCCCCCCCCCCCCCCCCCCCCCCCCCCCCCCCCCCCCCCCCCCCCCCCCCCCCCCCCCCCCCCCCCCCCCCCCCCCCCCCCCCCCCCCCCCCCCCCCCCCCCCCCCCCCCCCCCCCCCCCCCCCCCCCCCCCCCCCCCCCCCCCCCCCCCCCCCCCCCCCCCCCCCCCCCCCCCCCCCCCCCCCCCCCCCCCCCCCCCCCCCCCCCCCCCCCCCCCCCCCCCCCCCCCCCCCCCCCCCCCCCCCCCCCCCCCCCCCCCCCCCCCCCCCCCCCCCCCCCCCCCCCCCCCCCCCCCCCCCCCCCCCCCCCCCCCCCCCCCCCCCCCCCCCCCCCCCCCCCCCCCCCCCCCCCCCCCCCCCCCCCCCCCCCCCCCCCCCCCCCCCCCCCCCCCCCCCCCCCCCCCCCCCCCCCCCCCCCCCCCCCCCCCCCCCCCCCCCCCCCCCCCCCCCCCCCAAGAAAAAAAAAAAAAAACGGGCTCCCCCCCCCCCCCCCCCCCCCCCCCCCCCCCCCCCCCCCCCCCCCCCCCCCCCCCCCCCCCCCCCCCCCCCCCCCCCCCCCCCCCCCCCCCCCCCCCCCCCCCCCCCCCCCCCCCCCCGCCGTTCCTAACCCCCCCCCCCCCCCCCCCCCCCCCCCCCCCCCCCCCCCCCCCCCCCCCCCCCCCCCCCCCCCCCCCCCCCCCCCCCCCCCCCCCCCCCCCCCCCCCCCCCCCCCCCCCCCCCCCCCCCCCCCCCCCCCCCCCCCCCCCCCCCCCCCCCCCCCCCCCCCCCCCCCCCCCCCCCCCCCCCCCCCCCCCCCCCCCCCCCCCCCCCCCCCCCCCCCCCCCCCCCCCCCCCCCCCCCCCCCCCCCCCCCCCCCCCCCCCCCCCCCCCCCCCCCCCCCCCCCCCCCCCCCCCCCCCCCCCCCCCCCCCCCCCCCCCCCCCCCCCCCCCCCCCCCCCCCTTCCCCCCCCCCCCCCCCCCCCCCCCCCCCCCCCCCCCCCCCCCCCCCCCCCCCCCCCCCCCCCCCCCCCCCCCCCCCCCCCCCCCCCCCCCCCCCCCCCCCCCCCCCCCCCCCCCCCCCCCCCCCCCCCCCCCCCCCCCCCCCCCCCCCCCCCCCCCCCCCCCCCCCCCCCCCCCCCCCCCCCCCCCCCCCCCCCCCCCCCCCCCCCCCCCCCCCCCCCCCCCCCCCCCCCCCCCCCCCCCCCCCCCCCCCCCCCCCCCCCCCCCCCCCCCCCCCCCCCACCATACCCCCCCCCCCCCCCCCCCCCCCCCCCCCCCCCCCCCCCCCCCCCCCCCCCCCCCCCCCCCCCCCCCCCCCCCCCCCCCCCCCCCTTAATGGCACTAGTTAACCCTCCCCCCCGGGGCGGTGGCTTGCTAATAATGGTGTTCTCATGTCCTACTTAATGGTTCAATGACTCGATTGCGCATACTTTCTTCTTCTAGACACAGTGCCGTTTGGGCTGCTTGCAGGAAACCTACGGGCGCTTGGCAATGATGCCAGGTTATGAACTGAGGAAGGTCCTCCATCCACCAGGTGAACTTTCGGTTAGTACTATGCTACTCTCAAACTGTGGCGGCATTAGACCCTTTTCGACTTCCACCCGTCTACGATTCTTTGATATTGCTTCCTATAAAGCATGTGGACAAGATCGGTCTATGATTTTTGGTGGCTTGAATGTCGGATGTCCATCGTGTTCAAGTGTGGGCCATAAGCCTTTTCCCACCTCAACATCTTAGCATGGTTTCACGGGGCAGTAGGGCTGCCATGTCCCCGCCTCGATAGATCCCTCAAGCTGCCAGACCCTTCGCCCTAGTGGCCTCTTTCTTGGTGATTCTACACGGGGACGTTGTTTGTGGCAGCAAAACCCTATCACCAGAGAAGCGACTTCATGGGAAACCGGCTGATTTTGAAGCAAACGGGCTGCAAGACAAGATAAAGACGCCAGGCCCATCGGGCCCCCCCTCTAGGTCTACCCGGGATGATCTCGCCCTCTCGACTCGGGACTTCCAGGCCCCTCTACATCCTCTCGCATTCCTCCTCCTTGAGTTCCCTTTGCCCGTCGGGTTTCCATTTGTAGGTCTTGTGCTCTGTGGCTTCCCATCCTTGGATCATGTTCGGGCCGATCTATGACCGGTTCCTCACTTATTTCTCCCAGGAAGAAAGGTAAAGGGGGGTCCCTTTCTTCGAAAAGGCTCATCACGCCTTCCTCTCTTCCCTTATCTTCTTTTCATATTCCTATTTTCTACTAACCTTCTTTCCTTTGTGTTCTCGTGATCTTCTCAAGTCTTTTTCCATCTCATTGGGTTTGGGATCGACGGGAAGCGATGGATTGGGTGGTGCATGGTGGCTTGTCCTTCTTGATGCGGTCGCTTCTTCCACCCCTTGCCTTCTCACGCATCGACCTCCTTGGTCTCTTCCGAACTTTACGCGGCCTCTCGGTTGGTCCCCCCTTTAGGATTTTTGCTCATTTTTTCTATTTGGTCTACATCTAAGGTGACTTTTTGTGAGGCTTGTGTTCGGCCAGACCGTTCACTATCCTATTTCAAATAAAGGTTCTTCTTGTTTTAATTTGGTACAATGTGGGGCCCTAGTCGCAAGCCCTCTATTTCGGTCATCTCCGGGTTTGTCTCTTTTATTGATTGTCCAATCAGGTTTTCTCATGTTTTCGCTTTCATGATGATTCAAACTCGGTTCGGCTACTCTCCAAATTTGGAAGTGATAATGGAACCGATTCTTGAATCCCAATTTCAAAAATATTTGGCTGATCTGGCTTATTCACCAAACTAGTGGTGATACCCTGCGAATGGTGTGGGCAAAAAACCCATTTGTTGGAAATGGCCCGGGCTTTGATGTTGAGGAATGTTCTTCTCATAGGGGCTGCGGTTCTCCCGCCGCCTATCTCTTATAGGCTCCCTTCTCGGGTTCTATTCCCCCCCTCGATATTTTCTTGGGCCATTCCTCCTTTATTGTCCTCCCAAGTAGGGGGTGTGTTTGCTAGGGTACCGGATCTCCAGGAGCTTGGCCTCGTGGGCTCGTTGATTTTCTTGGGTTATTCTCCAACCCGAAAGGTTTAAGTGTTCCATCCTCCTTCCGTCGTCCTTGGTGAGTATGGATGTTGTTTTCCATGGCCCTTTCTTATTATTCTTCCCCTCTTGAGGGGGAGTTCTGTGAAGATGTGCCCTTTGAATCCTCCCTAGAGGTTCCTCCGGTTGCTGTCCGCCTCCTTTGATGGCCCCACCGCCGCTCCTTGGCGATGCCCACCTCCTTTGGATGATGTCCAACCTCCTCCACTGTTCCTCCCTCACCTAATGGGAACCTTTAAGGGGAGACCATAGAAAATAGTGTTGTTAATGTTCTATTCGGGAGGCTCCACCCAGAGAACTATGGTGAATCAAGAGAATTGACAATTCCAACATACTCACCTACAAGGCGGGAACCACGAGGGCGGTGGCAATCCACTTTACAATACCATCTGCGCTCCGATCCGGATCCTCCATCTCCCGGTAATCCCTCTTCTTCGACCTACCTATTGCCACGCAAGTCTAGGACTTGTACTTTCTCCCTATCTCGTGTTGTTTCTTATAGTTCTCTTTTCTCCATCTTTTCGTGCTTTTGTATCTTCTCTTTCTTCTTTTGATTCCTAAAACTTGGCGGGAAGCACTCAGATGGAAAGTGGAAGGCAATGTTGGAAGAAATGAGAGCCTACATAAAATAATACATGGGAGCTTGTGACTCTTCCTCAGGGAAAGAACCAGTTGGATGTAGAGGGTTTTGGTAACAGAAGGTGATGGTTCGTGGATCATAAGGCCGTCAGGTTGCAAGGGGTTCTCAAACTTATGGGTTGACTATCGAGACCTTTGCACAGGGCTTCAACCTGCCAGGTGCTATTTCGTCTGAATCTGGGTGGGATCTTACGTAGATGTAAAGAATGCCTTCCCAGGGGAGCTGAGGGGAGGTTATGGACTTCCACAGGCTCGATCGCCAGGCAAGAGCGTGCCTTAGACCTAGGCAGGTTGGCATTTCCAGGCAGATTCAGGTTAGCAGTATCGATCCCTTTGTTTATCTGACAGGTCTTTCATCATAGTCTATGTTTTGCTTCCGTAGAGGTATCAAGACTCCTCTGCCCGTGAGTTGGGTCGATCTTGGTCCTCAAATATTTTCTGAGTTCCCCCCCCCCCCCGTTCTCCCCCCCCCCCCCCCCCCCCCCCCCCCCCCCCCCCCCCCCCCCCCCCCCCCCCCCCCCCCCCCCCCCCCCCCCCCCCCCCCCCCCCCCCCCCCCCCCCCCCCCCCCCCCCCCCCCCCCCCCCCCCCCCCCCCCCCCCCCCCCCCCCCCCCCCCCCCCCCCCCCCCCCCCCCCCCCCCCCCCCCCCCCCCCTCCCCCCCCCCCCCCCCCCCCCCCCCCCCCCCCCCCCCCCCCCCCCCTCCCCCCCCCCCCCCCCCCCCCCCCCCCCCCCCCCCCCCCCCCCCCCCCCCCCCCCCCCCCCCCCCCCCCCCCCCCCCCCCCCCCCCCCCCCCCCCCCCCCCCCCCCCCCCCCCCCCCCCCCCCCCCCCCCCCCCCCCCCCCCCCCCCCCCCCCCCCCCCCCCCCCCCCCCCCCCCCCCCCCCCCCCCCCCCCCCCCCCCCCCCCCCCCCCCCCCCCCCCCCCCCCCCCCCCCCCCCCCCCCCCCCCCCTCCCCCCCCCCCCCCCCCCCCCCCCCCCCCCCCCCCCCCCCCCCCCCCCCCCCCCCCCCCCCCCCCCCCCCCCCCCAACGACCCCCCCCCCCCCCCCCGTGGAGGTTGACCGACATTTCATGAGGAGAAACTTGAGGCCGGCCTCATTTGTGTTCCTTTTGTGAAGTCTCTTGATCAACCGGTTGATGTGTTCACTAAGGGACCGAGTAGCAAGTCTGTTTCATCCTATCTTAGTCAAGTTGGGCATGCATGATATATATGCTCCAACACGAGGGGAGTGTTAGATATATGGCCGAATACGGTGGGGTATTCCGGACCTCTTTTCTTTGTTATTTTATTAAGTGGTTTAGTCCCACATTGCTCATGTACATAATTTTATTCTTTTATTACTCTTATAAATAAAGATGTGCTTGGGGTGAATAAATCATCCAAGCCTTTCCCTAATTTTAAATCTCTCTACAATGGTGGTATCACACAAAAACTTTATTTAACTAATCAAACCCACATGAAATGAAAATGGGGCCAAGCCAAGAAAAAATGGACAATCCACCACAACATGAAGAGGATGAAGTTATGAAAGTGCTCAAGGAAATAGGAGATTCAAAAGTAAATCAAATTATTGGCATTACCCTAATTAAAAATTCGTGATATGAATCAAACAAGCCTCAGCTAATTACTTTAATGGTAAGTGTGTACAGAATTATCTCTAAAAAACAAGTGTTAGAGGATATTTTAAGTCATTGAGTTACCATATTTCGGGGAAAATTGACCTTGGCAAGCAACCATTGATACAGTATTATTGCAAAAATGCAGTTTTTTTAAAATTGGGGGGGGGGGGGGGGGAGGGAGAGGGAAATACACCTATCTTCTCAAAAAGAAGAGAAGGATATAAAAAAATTGTTTGCAGACTGAACCTCCCTTGATGTCAACAATGCAGACAGTTTTTCAGAAAACCTCATAACCCTGAGAGTAATGGATCTAGCATAGCAAAGGCAGGCAAAAATGGTTGATGAATAGGAAATGAAGATGCTAAGATAATAATTTTTTATCAGAGAGAGAAAGGTAATGAGATATAAGGATATGGAACTGAAACATAGGTTGAAATAGAAAATAAGGAGAAAATCAAGTAACTACGATGTTATTTGAACTGCAGATATCAACAAAGAAATGCAAGAATGAGTAAGAATTAGAGATAAAATCAGGAAACATTGGATTCTGGTTGCAATTAAAAAAGAAAGAATTTGATTGATAATCAATCAAGAATATTAGCTCGAGACCAAGATTCAGAGAAACATTCAAAAACCCTCTTAATGAGAACTGAAATTGACATGGTACATTTCAAGACAGAAATTGACAGATAATAATGTATAGCATACAGAAAATTCGAAACAGCCTTCAAGAGGGTTTTTGCAAAGAGTGCAACTGTAGGAGTTTCAAAGCAGTTCTCTAGTACCTCCACCATAACTAACACAAGACAACTTAAGAATAGAGTTCAACAGCACAAGCTCCAATCTGTATTGAGAAATTTGACAAGTATTTTCCTTCTTTCAAATGAGAAGAAAACCAAATCAAACCTCAATGCTAGCTCCCTCAAGCATCCAGGCACATCCAAAATTTGCATCATTTTATGGTTCCAGTAGTGCCTTCCTCTCTGCTTTATTTGGGTGTTTTGGAATATCAACTCTTATAAAGTCTGTATGATTTTCACATTGCAAAGCCCATGACCTTGATAAAGTGATGCTAGAAGGAAATAAGCCATTGACTTTGAGTGACTTTTTTCTTAGACTGCTTATACTAGAACTACAATCAACTAATTCTTATCTCAACTACTTGTGGTGGGTTCCATGAATACCTAAAATTTGGCACATACAATTCCTAATGGTGCATTCGTTTGTCTTACTTTCACATGACCAAACCATCTCGATGGATTTTTCCTAATCCTATCACCAATTATGCTACTCTTAGTTTAGCTAAAGGTCAATCTCACTATAACCTTGCCAGTCTTGCAACCCAGTACTCACGACCTCAACATACCTTCTCATTTATACCCAGTTGCACCAATATAAATCTTAAAATTGGCCACCATATGTCTACTACCATCAAAAGAAATTCAAGCCTCCACAGACCAAAGCCATCCAAAAGAAGAACCACCTTCAATTGGACACATAATAAAGTTCTTTCATAATCTTCAAATCCATTGAGAAGAGTAATCATACCCTATTCATCAAAATCCCAATGCCCACCAGCCTGAAACAACTACAGAGTAAAAGGAATATTAATTCCAAGGATGTCAGTTATACCAGCAATCAAACTAACACGAACATAAATCTATAATCTATAAGGCGAACATACAATTTCCCCAAAAACATCTCCTATTCTTCCTAGAAATAATAACGAACTTCCCATCTATATATATATTCACTTCTTCAAAAAAATCCGAGACTGACTATTCAAATAGTCGACATACCGAATTGTTCACCAAGAGACCCATTACATTTTATCGTAGAAATTCCATATGAGATGCGGAAAGCAACAAGGACTGTAGCTTGATCATAAGAACGATCAATCAAAAAGCTCAAAAATTTCAGATATGGCGTGAAAGATAAAACAGACAGAGAGTAGGACTAGAGAGAGATGTTACGGATAGATAATCGGGTCGTCGGTTCGATTCATGCTCGGAATCGACCTCCTCTTCCTCCTCTTCCTCTTCGGATTGATCACCAAAAAGATTCTGCATCATCTGATGCCTCTTCTCCTCACCCATCTCTCCCCCTCTTCTCGCTGTGACTCTAACCCTGTCTGAACTCTGAAGGAGGTGGTGAATTCAGCTTCGAAAAACCTTGAACGACTCTAATTCAGAGGATGGGGAAAAGGGCACAAAACGAGACAGAAGGAACGGTAAAAACAAAGCAAATATATAGATCTGCTGCTACGGGACCCAACAAAGCACCTTAAGTTTGCCCGATGTCACGTGAGACTGGTCTCATACAATCAATCCCCTGAAACCGGAAAAAATCCTATGCAGGGTTCTAATCTGGCAATGCACTATAGTGCAGCGCTGAGAGTGCGACACGTGCAAGATGCAACATCCAACGGTGCCAAACTCAAGAAAAAAAAAAAAAAAAAAAACTGTCTTGCATCGAACTCGCACCATTGGCTCTCAATACCACACTGCAGTGCACCGTCCGATGCTCGCACTGTAGAAATTTTTAATTCAAAACGCAAAAATGTACGAGCTGGCACAAACAATTTTAATCTCTTGGTGTACAATGTGTAAGCCAAAGAATTTGGGAGGCTTAGGTTTTCGGCCAGGTTCAATTCTTAATGAATTCCTTTTGTTGAGACTTTGGTGGAGACTTCAACTAGTCTAGATAGTCCATGGAGTAGATTCCTCAAAGCAAAATATTTCTAACGGTCTAGTTTATTAAATCAGAAGTTTGTACCAAAGAAAAAGGGTCTTGAATATGGAATAGCATATCTCATATTATACCCTCACTTACAATGAATGTTTTGTTGGAAAGTGGGTACATGTACTTTAATTTCAATATAGTATGACTCTTCGCTCCCCTTGTGACCAAGCCAGTTTAACAGAACCCGAATCTTGCTTTTAATTTTGTATCTGAATTGATATTTTTATTTTTATTTTTTTGGTAGAAGAATTGATGATCAATCGATGATCAATCGTTGTTGGAACTTTTCTTTGGTTTTTTCACAATTTCGTAGAGTTTGTCATCTTTAATATATTAAAATTCCTTTAGTTATATCTCCTCACACTGATTTTTTCTTTTGTCCATCTGCAAGAAATGGTATTCTAACGACCAAATTAGTTGCTAGAACCTTATGTTCCTGATATTAGTCAATGATACATTCTCTATGCCTCACACTCAGCAGAATGGGAATGCTCTCTCAACCCTACTTTGGAAGCTCAAAGTTCATCCCAAATTTAAGGTTTTATCGTGGAAACTTTTGTATGGGGAGCTAGCAACTAGGGGTATTCTTAGTCATTTTATGAAGAATGATTAATTTTTGCATCTTTTATGGTTTGGGAAGAGAAACTGAATGGCATTTGTTTCTGTCATACTCCTTTTCCAAAAGAATTTGGGCTGCAGGGCTTTTAAGATTACGAGCAGACTACTTTTAAGCTTTCTGTCTTTTTCGACTTGTTGAATAATTTGTTATTCTCATATTCATCCATTGTCTCTGATAAGAGGTTTTTTCTTTCCATGTTTTCTATCACCTGCTATTTTCTTTGTTATGGTTGGAATCGTTGTTTTTTCTATCATTGTCCATCTAATCTAGCTCTCATCTTGCACAATATTAATTGTTGGATTTTAGACCTAGATCGTTTTTCTTTCCCCTCCTTTACTAGTTCATCCATTGATCCATTTTTATATATCGCTACGTCTGATTACCTTGGGCTTGCACACCCTAAGTCTATTACTATCATTTGTGATGGTAGATTCATTAAAGAATCAGGCGAAGCTGGCTAAGCCTATGTTGTAATCTATCAAAATAAGTTTATTTTTGCTTGTGCGAACTATGGTTATACAAGGACAGCACAAGAGGCTGAAGCCAGGGAGTGCTCCAACGATGACAAAGAATAGGAGCTTTGAATTGAGTTCGCATTGACTTCTGGACTAACTGTGAGGATTTTGTTCATTGGCTTGTTCAAAATACATACTAGTGGCCTTGGGAAATTTTCACCATTTTGTGGGACATCAAATCTATTTTTACTGGGACTGCAATAGGTTCGGGTTGGGCCGAGCTTTTCAAAACCCTAGCCCAACCCTGAGTCCCTTTAGTCGAGCCCAGGCCTGGCCTGACCCTGACTCAGGGTCAGAAAATTCAAACCCAAACCCGCCCTTAGGGCCAGGCCAGGCTGATCCTGATTGACCTTGACCATGAGGAGAGGGAAGGGAGATGTAGGGGCCAGGGGTGTAAGTTTGGCCCTGATGGCCCTGGCTCTCCCTGAGCTTGAATAGGGCCTAGGTTGAGATACCTTGGCCCTCAGGGCGAGTCAAGGTTGGAAATTCTTGGCCCTGAGTCAGGGCCGGGCCGGGTCAGGGTTGAGGCCTCGGGTTGAGCCCGACCCGACTTGTCTTTTTCTTCTTGTTCTTTCTTCTTAATGCTCTTCTTCTTCTTTTGTTCTTCCTCTTCTTTCTTCTTTTTTTTTTTTTTCTACTTCTTCTTTCTTTCTTTCTTTATTTCTTTATTTTTATTTTTTTTTCTTCTTCTTCTTCCCAGCCTGGCCAGCCCATAAATCTCTTTTCTCCCCACGGTCAAGGCCAATCAAGGTTAGCTTGGCCCGACCCAGGTCAAGATTGGATTTTTCTGGCCCTGAGTCAGGGTTGGATCGAGCCTGGCCCCAACTAAGGGAACTCAGGGTTGGACTAGGGTTTTAAAAGGCCCGGCCCAACCCAACCCTATTGCAACCTAGTAGGGCCAATTGTTGCAAGCAAGTTCATTAAGAAGTGACAATGTTACATTAGTCATAGTTAAGTGTTTTGGGTAATGATTGGCTAAATTTCTGTAGGGAATTGTATTTCAGTGACAAGTATTTGTATTAGTTCCTCCCTTGGGGTAATAGAACTCAAATTTAGCATTTATTAATAAGTGTTCAAGGTTTTCACAAGCCAGACTTGCACCCACTTTAAAGAGATCTTAAGAACTATGAAGAATGTAGTTCCAACTTGTATATATTCTCTATGTATATTTTAGATATTTCTAATCTAATCTATGAATAGGGATCTGAACTCTTTGCATTGACAATTTGATATCCTCTAATTTTATTTATTTTTTATTCCTAACAAATGCCTGGTTTTATTTATTTTTTATTCATTATGTTGCATTAAGAAATCGCTCAACGGTCCTTCGAATGTCGTAACCTGCAAAAGACCCTGGGGTGACAAAGGAGAACCGGTGTGGTTCCAGCCTAGAACTCTCCGATGCCTAAGTTAGATTTCTCTGAGCAAATAGATGAATAGTAGTATTCAATATGAATTAAGATGTCCTTAATGGGGTTGTGTACCTTGCCTTTTATAGTAGTGTGTGGCGGTGTAGAGAGTCCCAGTCGATGTAGAGTGTTTGTCGTAGGTGATGGAGTCCCTGAGTGGCAGGGCTTATCCTGATTGGTTGTCTTCCCGAGAGATGTAGTGTCCTTGATAGACTAGGTAGCTGTCTTCCCGGGAGATGAAGTGTCTTTGGTAGACTAGGTAGTTGCCTTCCTTAGAGACGTGGTGTCTTTGGAAGTTGCCTTCCTGTGGGACGTAGTGTCCGAGTGGCCTTAGTAATCTTGATGGATAGGCTCATCTACGTGGTAGATGAGGTTCATGGTGTATGAGTCCGTTCACTCCGCGTGACTCGATAGGCGGTGGCCTAGAGTCCTTGGCGATGTTGTCTTGTTGATGGCGATCCGAGGGAACTTGTGCTTTGGAGATGACGTGTGTGGGCATGACGTGTGCCGGGGACGTCATGCCCGAGTCTGGGTCCGTGCCCACGATCCGCTCCCCGGGTGCCCATGCTGGGTTGGGTCAAATCCTTATTTGGCTCTTCATTTTTTGGTTCTTGTCCTGAACTGGTCCTCCTTATTGGGTTTGGACATGTGGCGGTCCTTGATTGGTTGGTGAGAATTTGGGTTCATCATTTGCTCCCCACTCTCTTAGAACAACGTGTTCAAGAGAGTACTCCCTGTCTTCTTGTATCATCTGAGGGGTGCCCTGCGAATAATTTCCTTGCAAAGGGTGCTTATGCTATTTATTTGGTGATGTGGAGGTTGGGAGTTCAAAACCCCTCATTCTCACCTTTTTTGTCTTTTTCCTCTCTTTTTTGTAGATATACATGTCTTTGTCTTCACTTCACTTTTCACTTTTTGCTTTTCCTCTTCTCTCTCTCTATCTAACTTTTTCTCCTCTCTTGCTTTCTCTTCTTTCACTTTTTGCTTGAGCCTTGGCTTTTGTGTCCCATGATTATGCCCCCCAAGTGTTTGATCTTTTGTCAAAAGGAGGGGCGTTTTGCTTAGCTCTCAGGCACTTGCCTTATCCTTGGTGCTTTGCTTGGCTTGGTGTCTTTGGCTTTAGCCCATGTGTGCTACCTGTGGCTTGCACTTGCGTGCCATAGTTCACTTTGCGGCGTCCACCCTTGCTCGATCGGTTTGTACCTGTTGCGGTTTCGAGTTCTTGTATGGTCACGGTGCGTCTTGTGAGGGGTCCACGGTCATGATCTGATCGACGCCCAGGGGTGTGCTTGTCGATCCTCCATGCCCAGTGCATTCGGTCCGCGCCCGTAGGTGGTCCGCACCTGGCCTGCTGGCGATCCGCACCTAGTGCATTCAGTCCGCGCCCCGTAGGCGGTCTACGCCTGGTCCCTTCAGTCTGCTCCTATTGGCGATCTGCTCCCAATGCATTCGGTCCGGTGCCCGTAGGCGGTTCGCGCCTGGTCCCTTCGGTCTGTGCCTCCTGGCGATCCGCACCTAGTGCATTCAGTCTGGCGCCCGTAGGTGGCCCGCGCCTGGTCCCTTCGGTCTGTGCCTATTGGCGATCCGCGCTTAGTGCATTCGGTCTGCGCCCGTAGGCGGTTCTGCCCCTCGTCTACTCAGTTGATCCGGCCTGTAGGCGGTCAACGCCCGTGGGTGGTCTGCGCCAGTAGGCATCCGTGCCCGTTTGCTTGGCCAATCTGCGTCCGTAGGTGGTCTGCGGTCCATCTGCTCTGTGAAAACTAAAAAAAAAAATAAAACAATAATAATAATAATAATTTTGAACTTCTGGAACCCGAGTGATTTCAGGTTTTGGTTCAATATTTCCCATGCTAACCTCAAGCTATGGGCAGCATCACATCTTTTCCTTGTGCTTGGCATGCTGGTTTGATGGCCTGCGAAGCCTCTCTCTGTCTTAGGCCGAATCCCAGGTAAGAATCCCATTTTATATGTATATATGTTGTATTTCTAATTAATTAGTGTATTAGCGGCAGAATAATAATTTTTACCTTGTGGGACCTACATCCCCAGTGGGAAATCCAATTCCTAACATTTACCCGTGTTCAGATTGTCCCTGATGTCGTATGATATCATTATATAATTAGAATAATGAAATAGGTACGAAATTCTAATTAAAATCTGTTTTAAGAATCTATTTTATAATCTGATTTTTAACTTAGCTAAACAAACAACCCCTTAACTTAAGCACTATATATATAGAACTTATTTCCAAATTCACTATTCACATATCTAAACTAAAGGGAAATCGTTTCAGCCTTAAACCTTAGAAAAGAAGAAAGGAAAGTGGGAGCAAGAGAAGGAGAAGAATAAAAAGAAGAATCACCTTGGAGCCTTTCATCTTGGTATTGGCATGGGAGCTTGAAGATATCCATTAGAAACCTTGGAAACTTAGAAGCAAACTGCCATCAACTAATTCTTACTGCAGAATTTGAGTAAGTTAATCAAATACTGCTGTATCCATCCTCTTTGTCCCTAATTTCTTCCTTAATTTCAGTCCTAACTGATTCAGCTATTAAAGCTTTAAAAACTAAGCTTTATTAACTAAAATTCTACCCGTACCCTACTGTTTTGGTGATTGTTTAGATTTAGTTGTAACTGATTTACTGTAAATCACATCTTTGAACCCAATTTCAAGTTCTATTATCCAATTGATTGAACTCTTTGAGTTTAATTATCTTTCCCCAAATTAATTGTGATTTTTTTTAAAATTAACCTAAAATTTATATTGACCTACCTTAGTTTAAGTCCAAAACCTGCAATTAAACATTTGCATGTCAAGATTCAACCCTATTTCTCCAATTTTCCATCTTAATCTTCTCAATTTCAGTCCCAATTCTGCCCTAATTTGGTTCCTGCCATTAAAGCATAAGAACCAAGCTTTAATTACTTAAGTTCAGCTTATGTAATTTCTGTTTTGAACCAATTAATGGTTCAGTTGTGACTAAAACCTATTTCCCCATTTTAGGAACTAAAATTCAGGTTTAATTGTTCAAGTTATAGAACCCTAGTTTGCCAATTTGGGTTTATTTGTTAAAATCCCCAAATTTATGTTAGGTTTTAAAATTAATTTATGAATTCAATTTAACCCACCTTAATTATGGTCTGAAACCAAAAATTAGGACTGTGCATGTTAAGATCTGCCCATTTAAAGCAAAACCCCCAATTCTGAAACTTGAACCAGATGCAAAATCAGGGTCTGAATCGATCGACCGGTTCAGGTGCCCTGTGAATCCGATTCAGCCAAAATGGACCAAAATACCCTTGACCCCTTGGCTTGACCCTTGGCTGTATTCTGACCCCAAAACTTGGTGTTTCTCTGCTGTTTTAGGATTGTTTCAACCTGATCTTGTCTGTGTTGCTGGGATCTTTGGTGGGTAATTGTTAATATCTGATCTACAGATTCAGGTAAGAGAATTCTGACTTTAATTTTGGAGTGTTTATCATTTTAATTTGTTATTGTTCTAATTGTCATGTCATGCATCATCAAAATTATCATGTTCATATAGTTTATTAGCTATTATTTATTGCATTAGAATCTGCATGTGAATTAGGTTGCATTGGCATCTTGCATCTGCACTGATATTTACTTGTTACTGATGATTATTATTGGAGAAGTATTGTTCTATTTAAATTCAGCTATTTATACATGTGCTATCATGCATAGATTGCACTGAGCTAGGCTGTTATATCATAACTCAGTACTACGCTCCTTACCAACAGGGGGTAAGGTGTTGGATAACCCGTGGTACAGCCGAAGGGACATGCCGGGGTGCCGTCTTCTGTCCCATATTAGCGTGTCCGCTCCGTTGTGGGAATAAACAGACAGGGTTGGTCTTTGCAGGTCAGCTGCCTGGTTTCATGCCGATCTGGCGGGTCCTCACCGTGGTAGAATGGTTTCACTCGGGTGACTGACGTCTGGAGCTGCCTGGTGTCATGCTTTTCGGTTGGTCATTAGGGATCTGTTGGGTTAGCTGCCTATGTCATGCTTTCCTGGCGGATTCTCTTCGAGGTTAGCATCTACCAAAGTAGTACTTACTGGGCTCAGTTGAGAGCTCACCCCTGTGGATATTCTTATTTTTCAGGTGATTTAGTTACTTCTAATGTTGGATTTGCGGCGCTGGAGTTTTAAGTGCACGATACTTCGTGCGCATGTGATGATTGCACATTCTTTTGATCTTGGCCTGACAGTCCAGGCTATCTCCCCACTCTTTTATGCCTAAAAATATTACTGTACTGATATAATACAGTTCTTGTATAGTTTTACCCTGTAGTACCTTTGAGAACTGTATAGTAGTATCACAAGCTTTATCCTTTATATAAATGAAATATCACATAGACTTCTCTTACTACTGATGTTACCTTTATTATTTAATTGTTTTCGCTACCTCTGATTACTGTATTTGTGAGCAATGATTGTAAACAGGGTACTGCAATTGTGATCCTTAGGGATTGGTTGGATGTCAAAGACATCCCGCCACACTTGGCCCTTATTAAACCGGGCCGGGGTGTGACATGCTCAGTCGATCTGTGCCTGTAGGGTATTCGCGCCCAGGTCCACACCTGTAGGCGGTCCACGCCCCTACTCTGATTGCTATCCATGCCTACCCGGCTTTGGTCGACGTCCTTGGTGAGTACTGTTCTTCCTTTCTTGCTTTTTCATGTAGCATCTACACTCACTTTTTTTTTTTTTTTTTTTTGATTGATTGATTGACCCTACATTGATGGTTGTAGGCAGGTCTTCTTCTTCTTGGTTGCTTGGTTTTGGGAGATCGTCTCTTTGAGTAAGTGATCAGTTTGCTTCATTTTCTTTTCATGTCTTCATCTGATGATTCTGATCCAACCTCAGTCGGGGTTGGATCTATTGAGAAGTCTTCTTCGGGGTCGTCTTCCCCCGCGGATACTTCCCCTCTGCCCTCCCCTATTGCTAGCGATGGGGAGGAGGAGGTTTCTGGCGGTTCTGCCCCTTATAGGGGTCGTAGGGCCCCCTGGGCGACCCTAGGAGTAAATTGGCGCATATTGCTAGCATCTTGACTTCTTCTGACCTAGCGTCTATTCGTCGAGAGTTCCATATACCCTCTGAAGTCATGCTTCGCGTCCCCGGGCCTGACGACCATGCCTACTCCCATCGAGCTGATGAGGTCTGCCTATACTGCATTTTCTTTATCCATAGTCTCTGTTTTCCTATCTCCCGCTTTATGGAGCTGGTGTTGGAGCATTGGTGTCTTACCCCTAGGCCAGTGTTGCCCAACTCTTAACGGGTCATCTTAGGCTTCTATGTGTTCTTCGCCCGTATGGGGCTTGCTGCCACCGTTCCCTTGTTCTCTTACTTCTATGTGTTAAAGAAGGGGGAAGGTGGTGTTACCACTTCACCCGTCGTCTTCCTAGGGGATCTCTTGCAGGGCTTGATCCTCTGGTGGGAATTACCAGTTCGGTGAAGTACTGGAGGGATCGCTTCTTCTTCACCACGGTCCCCCACTGTGCCTTGCGGTCTACCTGGGAGGTTATTGATATTAGGAGGGTGAACCATCCTCTTGAGTTTAGCGACTTTGAGCGTGACTCCCGCCAACGATGTCAGGGATGCGACCCGTTCGATGTCCATCAGTTGGATTCTAAGGCTTTCTTGTGTCTTTGGAAGTTGAGTCCTGGTAAGATACTTGACTTCCTTGATATTTATTTATGTACCTTCCTTCTATGAATTCCTGTTTTGACCTACCTTATGCCTCTGATGGGATGTTGTGGTATAGTGGACATCAGATCGGATCTTAGCCTCTTCCGCTCCAACCTGCAGAAGAAGATCGCTCAGGCTGCTGCTGCTGCTGGGGGTGTTTCTTCTGGTGTGGTACCCCCAGCTGCTTCTTCTCCTCCTGCGGTCATTGGGACCAAGAGGATGGGGGGTCCTGATCCCCCTAGCTCGGTGAGGACTGGGCTACGTGTTATTCTCCCATGGACCTCTCCTCCTGCTTCCACTCCTGGGTCCGCTACTCCACCCCCTTCTAAGGGGAAAGGGGCGGCCTCTGCTCCTGCTGGCACTGCTGCCGATCCGCCGACCTCTTCTCCTTTAGTGTTGGTATGGGATCTTCTGGAGGGAGCGACCTTGGCCACTCGTGGTGTGAGTCAAGAGTGGTTGGACCTGGGTAGGCTTCCCGCGGAGCGTTCAGCCCTCCGGGGGATCAGTGACGGCACGCTCTCGTAGCGTCTCTATCAAGACATGCCTTCTGTGAGTTATTCTTCTCACTCTCTTTATGTCATTTCTTCTCTTGTGCTTGAGATGTTTATTGTCTATCCCATTGATTGTAGGTCCAGCACCGTGCTACTGAAGTTGTGCTTCGACTGGAGGGTCATGCTTTTCGCGAGCTTCAGATAAGGCGTGCACTGCAGAATGTGGAGAGGGAGGTCCAGGGGCTTAGAGCTGCCTGCGAGGAGGCTGTAGCACGTGAGCGAAAGGTGTCGGAGGAGCTCGAGGTGGCTACCGCTACAACGGCTTGGAGTTCTTCTAGAGTCCAGGCCTTGGAGGAGGAGCTCGAGGTGACTACCGCTGCAACGGCTCAAAGTTCTTCTAGAATCCGGGCCTTGGAGGAGGAGCTTCGCGCTTTGAGGCAGAGGCATGAGGTAGAGTTGTCTGAGGCTGGGGAGCAGGCAGTGGTGACATATCAGCAGTCTCCCGAGATCATTGTGTACTTTCATCAATACGACCAGGAGATATATGAGGGAGGCATCAGGGACTTGGTGGCTCGCATTCTAGAGAGGACGCCTGATTATGATTTCTCGGGGTTCCCAGAGGTTACCACGCTACTACCTCAGACTGCTGCCGTGGCTCGTGTGCCCCCTGAGGATGGTGCTACATTGACAGAGGAGGGCACGGCCGTACCAGAGGAGAGTGTCGCTGCTCTTGTTGAGGCTGACATGATGTCTCCTGCTGGATCAGAGGCTGCTCCTCCATCAGACGCCCCATGACTTTACAGATGTTCTTTTTGGATGTTGAATTTTTGAATGGGAACTTTTTGGATGACAACTTTTGGATGGAAACTTTTTGGATGACAACTTTTGGATTGTGATGCTTGCTTTTTGTCTTCCTTGGATTATATGTATTTAACTTTTTCTTTTGGTGATGTTGATATGACATGCATTTTATCCTTGTTGCTTTGGTAGTTCTCGTATCTGTGCGACCCCATGTAGTTGGCGGTCCATAGGGATGTCTTGTCTCGGTGGTCCATGGACCTTGGTGGCATACTGCCTGGGTGGCATAATGCCTTAGGCATAAAGCCTCGGTGGCATAACGCCTTGGTGGCATAACGCCTTAGGCATAAGAGCCTCAGTGGTGGCCTAACGCCTTAGGCATAAAGTCTCAGTGGTGGCATAACGCCTTAGGCATAAAAGCCTCAGTGATGGCATAATGCCTTAGGCATAAGAGCCTCAGTGGTGGCCTAACGCCTTAGGCATAAAGCCTCAGTGGTGGCATAACGCCTTAGATATAAAAACCTCAGTGGTGGCATAACGCCTTAGGTATAAGAGCCTCAGTGGTGGCATAACGCCTTAGGCATAAGAACCTCAGTGGTGGCCTAATGCCTTAGGCATAAAGCCTCAGTGGTGGCATAATGCCTTAGGCATAAAAGCCTTAGTGATGGCATAACGCCTTAGGCATAAAGCCTCAGTGGTGGCATGATGCCTTAGGCATAGAAGCCTCTGTGATGGCATAAAGCCTTAGTGTGGTGGTAGTGATTCAATTGAGTAGCAGAAGAAGACAAGTATTCCCGAAACACCTCTTTATTTTGAATGAAAAATTTCAAATTATCCTTGAAACAGTGATGTCGTCTACTACTACTACTACTGCTACCACTACCATTACTGCTACTGCTGCTACTTGACTACTACTGTCGATGGTGCTGTTGCTTCTACTGGTAATACTTCTTCAGGTGTTCTGAGTTCCAGGTGCAGTCTACCTTCTTGCCCCCCAGAGTTTTTAAGCGGTATGTCCCTGGGCGTATCTGCTTGGAAACTATATAGGGTCCTTCCCAATTTGCTGATAGCTTCCCTTCTTTCCTTGGTAGTGATGCACTTGCCCTCCTTAGGACTAGGTCCCCCTGATGGAATAACCGTTCACATACCCTGGCATTGTAATACTTGGCTGTTCGCTGTTGGTAGGCTACGTTCCTCAGCAGTGCTTTCTCATGCACCTCATCCAAGAAGTCTAGGTTCGCTCGTAGTCCATCTGTGTAAGTTCTTTCATTGAAGTGTAGTACTCTGTGGGACATGGCGAGGACCTCTACTGGTGCCAATGCTTCTGTTCCATATGCCAGGTGGAATGGGCTTTCTCCTGTGGGTGTCCTTATTGTGGTGTGGTATGCCCACAGAACACTCAATAATTCTTCGACCCACTTCCCTTTAGCTCCTTTTAGTCTTTTCTTTATTCCGTCCACCGGGGTTCTGTTGGTGACCTCCACCTGACCATTGGCCTGTTGTAGCTCTGACAAAAGGTGCTGAACTTGGGGTTGTTGAATTGCTTCCCATTGTAGGAGACTATGATCTTTGGCAAGCCAAACCTATAGATGATGTCATCACGGATGAACTTCTCCATTTCATTCTCTGTAATTTTTGCTAGTGGCTTGGCTTCCACCCACTTGGTGAAGTAGTCAATGGCGACCACCAGGTACTTGTGGTTGCCTGACGCTGCCGTGAAGTCCCCCAAGATGTCCACCCCCCATATGGCAAAGGGTATGGGGTTGAGGATTGATGTCAGCTTGGTGGCGGGGAGATGGAGTACTGGGGCGAACAATTGACATTGCTCACAGGCTATGACATACCGGATGGCTTCCTCTTGCATTCTTGGCCAATAGAGTCCTTGTCGGAGGATTTTATATGCTAAGGCTCTTCCTCCCATGTGGCTTCCGCAGATTCCCTCATGTACTTCTGCCGAGGCATATTGGGCTCCCTTGGGTCCTAGGCATCGAAGCAGTGGTGTTGTGGCCCCCCTCTTGTACAGTACTCCGTCCAGGATGGTGTACTTTGTAGCTCTCATCTTTATCTTCCTTACCTCGATATTGTCTTCTGGTAAGACGTCGTTCTGCAAGTAGTCAAGTATAGGGTCCATCCAACTAGGCCCTTCCTCGATCTCATTGACCAGCTTCTCCTGGTATGCCGGTTCATGCAATATTTCCACGTACACTGCACTAGCTAGGTTCTTGAGTTCATTGTTAGCTAGCCTAGACAGTGCATTTGCAGTAACATTCTCGATCCTGGGTACTCAAACCATCTCGAACTTCACGAACTACTCGATCAATTCTCGAGCATGCTCTAGGTATGATGCCATGCGCTCATCCTTTACCTCATACTCTCTGTTCACTTTGTTCACTACATACTGGGAGTCACTCCGGATGGATAGATGTGTGACTTGGATGGCTTTGGCCACCCGGAGTCCAGCCAACAGTGCTTCGTACTCTGCTTTGTTGTTAGATGCTGGGAAGGCGAACCTGAGGGCATATTGTATTCGGAATCCTTCGGGGTTGGTAAGCATGAAACCAGCTCCGCTCCCTGTGGCATTACTCGAACCATCCACGAACATCTCCCACGATCCTCAATCTTGCTCCTCTGGTTCTTGTATTTCTGACCCATTCACAGGCAAAGTGCACTCAGCTACAAAGTCCACCAGGGCTTGGCCTTTAATGGCCATCTTGGGTTGGAACCTGATGTCGTGCTCACTCAACTCAACTGCTCAGGTGATCAACCGTCCAGAGACGTCAGGCTTGTGCAACACCTTCTTCAGTGGTAGGCTAGTCAGGACTGTGATGGTATGGGCTTGGAAGTATGGTATGAGTTTCCTTGCCGCGATTACCAGCGCGTATGTTACCTTCTCTATTATTGTGTACCTGGTTTATGCATCAATTAAGACATGACTCACATAGTAGATGGGTCTTTGTATGTTGTTCTCTTCTTTTAGTAGCACTGCACTCACTGTGACGGGGGTCGTTGCCAAGTAAATCTGCAATTCTTCATTGGGCTCTGGGGCCCAAGCAATGGTGGGTTCTCCAGGTATATTTTCAATTCTTCAAACGCTTTCTGGCACTCCTCTGTCCATGCAAAGTCTTTAGGACTTCAGAGGTTCTTCAGCGTCTTGAAGAATGGCAGACACTTGTCTCCGGACCGTGACACGAACCTTGATAGGGCGGCGAACCTTCCATTCAACCTCTGTACTTCTTGGACTGTTCGAGGTGGTGCCATCTCTTGGATGACCTTGATCTTAGATGGGTTGGCTTCTATTCCCCGTACTGAGACCATGAACCCTAGGAATTTTTTGGACGTCACCCCGAAAGCACACTTCGCAGGGTTGAGTTTCATCTGGTTCCTTCTCAGTACGAAAAATACCTCTTCTAGGTCGACGAGGTATTGATGAGCTTGGACACTTTTCACGAGCATGTCATCCATGTACACCTCCATGTTGCACCCAATCTGTTCCTCGAGCATCCTGTTGATCATCCTCTGGTAGGTAGCCCCTGCATTCTTCAGTTCAAACGGCATGACACGGTAGTAGTAATTCTCCTTGTCCGTTTGGAAGACGGTGTAAGACTCATCATCCTCATGCATGAGGATCTGGTTGTAGCCGGAGTAGGCGTGCATAAAACTTAGCATCTCATGTCCTGCAGTAGTGTCGATCAGCAGATCGATCCTGGGTAGTGGTTACTCATCTTTGGGGCATGTCTTGTTCAAGTCAGTGTAGTTGACGCACATCCTCCACTTCCCATTAGGCTTGGGTACCATGACCACGTTTACGAGCCAAGTAGGGAACTTTTCTTCTCTGATGAACCTTGTTCGACTCAACTTCTCGACCTCTTCTTTGATGGCTACCTATTGGTCGAAGGCGAAATTCCTTCTCTTCTGTTGGACTGGCTTCCTGGTTGGGTCTATATGCAGTTTGTGCTCTGCTATGGATCTTGGAATGTCGGGCATGTCTGCAGTCGACCATGCGAAGACATCCATGTTAGTTTGGAAAAGGTGTCCCAGTTCTTCTTTCTGCTTGTTGCTTAGTAGTGAGCCCATCTGTACGACCTTGGACGGGTCATCTTTGCTGAGTGGCCAAGGGGTGAGGTCCTCCACCGGTCTTCCTCTCTTCTCTATCAGCTCGTCTCTCTGGTCACTGACCAGGTTCTCTATGCATAGTGCCATCCCTCGTGTGTTGCCATGGTTCTTCTTTACAAAGGTGGTATAGCATTCTCTGGCCTTAAAATCCGAACTGATGGTAGGCTTCCAGTAAGAGTACATCCACGGATGCCCCTGTGTCTATCAGTATCCTATGCACGGGTTGATTGGCTATCTCCACCTGTACTACCAGGGCGTCCTCATATGGAAAGCTCACACCTTCTAAGTCCTCATCCGAGAAGGAGATCACCTTCTCGGTCTTCGCCATCTTGCTTGGCTTCTTTGCTACTCCCACGAACCTGGCATGGGCTTTGGGCTTTCTGGTAGACTCTTACCCTGGTCCTCCAAGTATGGTGAGGATGGGGGCTCCCTTGGTGCCACTTGGCTTTGCTGCATCTCTTCTCTCGTCAGCGCAGTCTCTTTCTGTATCTTGGTCCGCTCTCCTTTCTTCCCTCCTTGGTTCTCTTTCTCAGTCATGTCCTCGATCTCCTTGGCTCAAACGGCCATCACGTCTCCCCTTCATGTACTTGTTCAGACTCCCTGCTCCCACAAGGTTTTCTATCTCTCTATTGAGTTGATAACATTCCCCTGTGTCATGCCCATAGTCCTTGTGGAAGAGGCAGTACTTGTTAGGGTTACGTTTCTCAGGTCCTGCTAGCATGGGTTGTGGCCATTTGACTAGGTCACGGTCTTGGATTTGCATGAGGATCTGCGACCTGGTGGTATTGAGGGGTGTGAACTCTGGGCTGCTTGCCCTCTTACCTCTCTCTGATCGACGATCACTTCTTCCCGATGGGCGATCGCCCTTCTCCTATCGTCGCTCAGTCCTTGATCTTTTATTCTCCTTGCGGTCATCTGGTGCTGACCTCTTGTTGTCTTGGGTCTTGCCTTCAATTGCCTTTGTCCGTGACTGTACTATCTCGACCATTTGGCGAACTCATTACATCGTTCCATGAGCTCTTTCATGGTCTTGGTCTCATGACGTGCCAAGTCCTTAATTAGTTCCATGTCTATGATGCCCCCTACTAGGGCTGCATGCTGGGTTTGGTCATCTAAGTCTCTGACTTCCAAGGATTCCTTGGTGACCCTGCTGACATACTCCCTGAGGGACTCCCCAGGGTTTTGGATTACATTCAGCAAATTGACTGTGGTCTTCTTCTGTTTGACGTTGCTCTGGAAGCAGGTCATGAACTGTTCACATAGCTGTGTAAACGATCCGATCAACTGTGGTCGTAGTTTGGAAAACCATGAGGTCGTCGCACTCTTGAGGGATGCAGGGAATGCTCGACAGGATACCACATCCGATCCACCATATAGTGTCATCATGCCATTGAAGTAGTTGATGTGGTCATTAGGGTCGGTGGTACCACTATAGAGTTCAAAGGTAGGTAACCTGAACCTAGATGGCAGTGAGGCTGACATGATCTCTTCTAAGAAGGGGTGTTGTCCAGGGATCGAGTGTGTCTCACCCTTGGTTTGCATCTTCAACCCTTCCAACTTCTCTTCCAACTCTCGGAGTCTCTTATCTAGCTCTTCATCCCACGTTTGTCCTTCACGTCTGACTGGTCATTCGCTACGAGCTCGTTCACGTCCTCTCCTGGAAGTCCCCTCCCGTCTCGACTGTTGGCGAGATGGTGAAGGGTCACGTCGTGACTAATCTTATCTTGATCGCGAGGGGCTTCCTTCATGGTAAGTCTGGCTTCGCTCTGGTACATGACTTCCTTCTAGTCGACCATCAAACACCGACCTCCAAATGGACCCTTCAGGGTTAGGTACCACGGATTGGTGTGATGGTGTTCTACCCCGGTCCGACCGTGCTAGGAGGTCTGCCATTCTCCTTGGATGTTGGGAGAGTTCTCCCGGTTGCCTAGTGTACCTCTCGGAACTATCACCCCTGGGAGGTGATCTCCTAGGGCTTTGCTCCCCGTGTGTGGGAATGACGTGTGTATGGGCATGACGTGTGCCGGGGACGTCATGCCCGAGTCCGGGTCCGTGCCCACGATCCGCGCCCCGGGTGCCCATGTTGGGTTGGGTCAAATCCTTATTTGGCTCTTCATTTTTGGGTTCTTGTCCTGGACTTGTCCTCCTTATTGGGTTTGGACATATGGCGGTCCTTGATTGGTTGGTGAGAATTTGGGTTCATCACATAACAAATGCCTAATCTCTCTCTCTCTCTGGAATCATCTTATGAGATAAGCTTGGTTGGTTGGTTAGCGGAAGGGAGTGTTCGTATCCGTTTAGGAGAATCTGAATCCTTCCAAAAACTAATCGGATATGAATATGATAATCCCCCTATCTGACTGATTATTATCCGATTCGTTAGCAATCTGACAGTAATAAAATATCTAAAATATATCTCTATGTCTGTCTATTCGATTAAGTTATCTTATTGGATTTTGTTCTTATTTTTATAATTTATAAGTTAAGATAATTTGATTATTTTTCTAGGTTTTCTATTGGAATCACATATCTATTAAAATAAATAAAAGATAAATCAAAAGTAAAAAAAGGTAAGAAAATAAAAAACTAAGAAGAGTAGGAGAAAGGGTAGTTGTTGACCTCTCAAGTCTCAGCCCTAACCTTCATGAACAAAACGGTAAAGATGTCAATGGATAGTAGAAAATTCGTATTTGATACGCGTTCATATTCATTTTGGAGAATCTGTATTCAAAAAATACTATCCGGAAACTATCCGACTCTGTTTGAAAACTAATAGGATATTATCTGAATCCGTCCGAATATAATAGGATACGAATACGATACTGCCACTATTTAGACCGAATTCAATCCGTTTACATCCTTATTGTCAATCAAATATCAAATCTTCGTTTTGAATCTGTGGATTGCAAAACTAGAAAGACAATTGTTCTATCAAGTTAAAGCAAATCTAAACTAAATATCCATCCAACTTTCATAACCATCATCGATTTCATATATGGCATTTCATTATATAAAGAGGAAAAAGAAAAGTTATCAACTAATACACAAGTATAGAGCAAGAGAGAGAAAGAGAGAGAGAGAGAGAGAGAGAGAGAGAGAGAACCTGTGTTGCCGCCTTGCCGAAACTTGCAGGAGTAGCTGTCGATTTGTTTGAAGGCTTGAATACTTGAGTCTTGAAGGCTTGAGGATTTCATCTTCATGGGAAGGACAGAACAAAAATAAAACCCTAAAACTAAGAGAGTAAAAGGATAACGAAATTGAAAGTTGCGATTTGTGAAATGAGAAGTGGGAACCCTAAATCTAAAAGAGTTAAAACTTAAACGTAATATATGATAAATAATTGTATATAATAACAATTATAAAATTAGGATCGGGCTGGGCTGGGCTGGGTCGGGCCAACCTTGACATCGGGCCAAAAAAATGGAACCCGAACCCATCCTCAGGGTTGAAAAATCCGGCCTAAGCCCAGGGTGGGTGAGGGCTCACAGCACCAAACTTTCACCCTTAGCACTTTTGACATCTTATGGACATGTGTGTATTACTAAAATCGATATGTCTTATATCTCTATAGCCAATGGTCTTGCTATTTTTCCTAGACCTAATGGGCAACATCTTGATGTAAGAGACAATGTATCTGCTTTTTCTTTTTAGTTAAGTTTTTTGGCTTGTTTCCTACCAAAAAAAGAAACAAAATCAAATCCTGATTAATTACTAGATTGAGCCCAGAAATATTATATGAAAAAATAATCGAACCCAATACGTACCTCGATCTTACTTCTGCGAATTTATTTCCTCTTATACATATATATTTGGGAGAGGGTTCGACATGCCGCCAACTTTCGATAAAGTAACGGCATAAACCAATCACAAAGCTCGACATAGAAAGGCATACAGGTCTTTTACAAAAGGGGAGGAGAGAGGATGAGACATGTTGGGCACCTGACGGCGTCCCAGCGGTTTTCCTATATGTTTTGACACTAAACATTCCACGTGGACTTTATATCATTGGGGCAGAACTTTTTCTATACCTACAAACTTAGACCACATCTCAATAGATGGGAGGATGATGACCACATTTCAATTGTTCAAATATTGGTATTGGATTTTTTTATTTTTTTTTTGGGGGTCGAAAATAGGCCTTTTGGCCAAATTTTATTTAAACATTGTAGAGAAGTTCCTTCCTTTGAGAAGGTTAGGATTGGTTACAAAAGCAGGTGGATTAGCCCACCAAACAGAAGAAAAATGCAACAAGGAAGCACCCTTAGCTAGAGTATGGGCTTCCTGATGAAGAGACCTAGGAACAAAAAGAAACCGAACAAAGCTAAACAAGTGACTTTTGTAGTCTTGGATTCTGTATGTGCCTGCTAGGGCTGGCCTTGTCAAGATTAATATTGTGTATGAGGAAATGATTAACAGAAAATATGGCCATATATGTACATAGCCAGCGCCCCCCGGTCCCCCCACCAAAAAAAAAATTTGTTGGGGTAAGGCTTTATCAAGTTCTTAATTTTGAAATAAGGCTCCCTTGTTCTAAATGACAGAGTATGAACCAGTTGAAGTTTTTTTCATCATCATTGCTTGGAGTGTTAGACCCGCACCTGAGATCATCTTTTAATATTAATATTTTGTGCCACGTAGATGGAGCTGGTGTCTATGCCGGTGAGTTGTTCGCAATGGTGGTCAAACCGAGTTATAAGATCTTTGACCAGTTCACTGGCTCGGCGATTAAGGAAAGGTTTCTCAATCAAGATTGGGGGAAATTCGTAGACGAAGACTTCATGGACTACCCTCCAAGCACTAGTCCCAAGAGCAGGAGTACCGAAGAGAGCACCTAGTGTCTTGTCACATTGACATAACGAGCCCTGGTGAAGTGAACGTCGAAGTAAGAAAACTCTTCGGGATCCAGGAAGTCAATCCTTGATGGGGCAAAGGAACTATTTTGGGTACGTTCTAAACTTATTTAGGAAGTAGTTTGATTCCCTTGGTAACCCTCGAAAGGTGGGCCAAGCCTGGTGTTTATTGCCTTAGGTTTACCTATTTTAGGTGAGCTGGACCCAGTGGTGAGTCCACACCTGCTATATGGTATATTGTGGGAAAGATGTCGTGGACCCCACTCACCTCTTTTGTAACTTAGTGATTTGGGTCTTAAAATATCTTAAAAACCCACTAGTGATTAATGGGGGATTTTGGAGTTTGTGGATTAATTAAATGACCCACTAACTAAGCCATGTGTTAATCCATTGATCCACTCACCTATTCACTAAGCACCCACTAACTTGCTACAATCTCTTCTAACCTAGCAAAACCGTGGAGGTGAGGAGAGAAAGGAAAAGAGAAGGAAAGGAGAAGAAGAAGGAAATAGGAAGAAGGCATTGAAGATCCTAGGGTTTGTGCAATTACTCTACCTACGAATTATTGTTGGACAAGGTAGGTCCTTGAATTTATACATATCTTTCTCTCTCTTTCTCTCTTCTTTAATTTCTTTAAGGGTTTGGAGTTGAAGCCTTTTAGGTTGGGGGTTTTGGACCTAGGGTTCCATTTGGAGCCCAAGGATACTTTTGGATTGGTATTTCCCCTACTTGGAGGCTTGAAGCTAGCCTTGAGTTTATCCTCTTCCCTTTTATGGATTTTGATTCTTGGATTTAGGGTTCTTGGTGGAGAAACCCTAGATTCGGGATTTTGATGAAATTACCCTTTGAACCCAATAACCCTATGATAAGGGTAGGGTATTATGACCCTAGGTAGCTTATAGACCTTTTCCCCGAGTCCTTGTGGGCTGAAACCCTAGAGAAATCGAGTTCGGGAGCTTGCTTGTGGTGAATTTCGGATTCTACAGGGTGCTGAACCCTGTGGTGGACTCAGACCAGAAACCACAACCAGAGTCCACCCCTTCTCTGCCTGCAGTTGGACTCTATGGTGGACTCAGGCCAGGATCCGCCCAAGAGTCCAGTCTTGGGTTTTAGAGTAATTTTGCCCAGGGTGGACCCAGGCACTATGCCTCCACTCAAGAGTCCACCTAAACTCTATTGTGTAACCTTTAAGCCTAGACTTCGAGACTCCTCTTACCTCACCTAACTCACCTTGATACGCTTCTCTAGCCAATATTACTCATATGGTGGGACTTAAGCTACGTGGAACGACAACAAACCTTAGTAACAGATCATGAACGAATAAGTGAGTGGGGTTGGGATTTGACTTGATTTTGGGAGTGTTTATTATATTGTGTGATTTGAATGTCAATTATCATGCATCTTTCATAAATTGCATATCTATAACTATGACTGTGGATATGTTGGTGATGTGGTTTATGTAGATCTATTTGAAATGCTTGGCTGGGATACGGTATCGGGTATGCCAGCATCGGATCCCCTTAAATTATTAATCCTTACTTGTCATGTGCCGTGTCGTGCTGGTACCCGGGTACTAGATGGTATGGGACGTCAATGTGCTCGGAATACCTCTTGATATGATAGCCTCATATAGTATTATTGTGGTTAGGGTATTCGATCCCCTTGCTACGACCCTTACCAACAGGGGTTTAGGTGTTGGGTAATCAAGGCTCCCAGTGTGCTTGAGGAGTGATTCGAGGCCAGGTCAGGGATGACCATTGGTTATCGAGGTTTGCCTCCGGGTGGCAAGTGGCTTCTACTGGCGCGAGCTCCCTAGTAACAATTGAGGTCTCATCTCGGTGATAAGATAAGTGATCCACGATGTTACCCGAGTTGTTGCAGTAGCAACTACCTAGTGACTTAGATGTGCTTGTTAGGTGGATAATTTGATAATAATTCATGCATCGTGGACTATATGTTATTGCTTGCATGTTCCCCATCCCCTCACTGGGCTCAGTGGAGCTTACCCCCTTTGTGTACACCTTTTTAGATATGGCTGCAGATGATGGATTTTTGGCAAACCTAGACGTTCACTCGTCTGAGTATGATTCTGTGGGTGTGGAGGACCCAGAGCCGTTGACAGAGGAACACGGCGACGGGTGTCCATGTGATGACTGTGCTTATGGGGCATTCTGATTTTGAGACTTACTTCTGTTTCTTTTTTAGCTTTACACTATGCTTGTACAGACCATATTTTGATAGTTATGTAATGGTCATTTGAAGTATCACTGGATTACTGTATAACCTAACACATAGGCAGATGAGCATTATGTAACTATTACTTAGACGCTTCCGCAGTTTTGTTTCACTTTGGGAATGTAATATTTCTCTATTTCCGTTTACTAGTATATTTGTGATAATTATATTAGTCCTGACTATGATTCAATACACTGTAATCGAGATCCTGATAGTGTGGGGTGACACGTGTCATCCTAGTCATACCCCTCTTATTGTATTTTATTCCCTTTCGGAATGGGGGCGTGACATGGAGTGTCTGATGGAAGAACATCAGAGAGTGAAGCAGGGGCTTATTCTGAAGGTGCAGACAAGAATAAGATTCCCTGATAAGCAGTCAGAGTTCATTTGATTACAGTATTTGTAGCAATTCATTCTTCCCATTCTTTAACCAATTTTATTTCATTTAAGAGGGGTTGGAAGCAGCCTTGGTATGTATCATTGTTTTGTATCTTTTCATTGCTGTTTCTCCTATTCTTTTTTCATTCCGTGCCATTTCAATCCTATCATATATTCCTTTAACTTTCATCTGTTCTTGTTGGGATTTTTGTTCTTTTCTTTTGGGTTGGGGTGGGGGGGAGGGAGTCCTTATGGTTCCATCTGGTTGCATGTAAAGGGAAATGAATTCCAAGAAAATGAGACTTTTAATGTATTCTTTAGTTTTCCTATTCAAAACCAAAGAATTTGGTTGAGAAGTGAAGTAAAAATTTCTTTGGAAAGTTTATGAGGTAAACAATTTTATAGATAATGATTTGAATTAGTTTTTTCATTTTTTAATATTTTAATTTCACTATAATGCCCCAGATATTTCATCTTCAGTTCATAAATCCTGCCTTGTTTTGGCGATGACATGCCACAGATATTAGTAGCTGAGCCAGTCGGGACAAGCTCCGGCAATGTTTCATATTTCTCACATCGGGGAAAAGGTTACAAAAAAGAAAAAGGGGGCAAGAGAATGCTAACTGGTCTTGTAGCCCCTGCACCAATGCAGGGGCCAGTAAGAGTGCGCACAGAGGAAATAGTTTGGATGAAATTTTTTATTTCACCGGGGGCCTCAACGATCTTTTCGTGAGCTCTTATGTCTGGGCATAAGAACCATGTGACTGGTTAGCGGTCTTTTTCCCCAAAAGAAAATACTACAAATTGGGGCTGTTATAGAGGTGGTATGTGAGGGCCAGGCCAATTCCAAGCCGTAGTTTTAGAAGGGTAAACCCAAGCAAATCGAGTACCCGACTTTCAACTGTAGGTTGAGCTGCATGAGCCAATACCACATGCCCACATATACACTGGCAGACAAATAATGTAGCACATTATAGATCATTTTGTGGACCAAATGTCCATTAAATTTGAGCATCCACCTGGTCGCACAGTGCGCCACCCCTGTGTCTTGACATAGGGGCGTGTGAAATGAACATTTCACCACTTGGAATCTCAGAAATGACTAGGGTTGCAGTGGTCATTTATTGTACCCTATTTTAGGGCCCAAGGGATAGTAAAGTTCGAGCATAAAAACCCAACAGGTGTGACTAGTTTTTTTTGGGTATGTGAGAGTATAGCATGAGATGAGTTCAGGTATGGTTCAAGGTTCTGACATAAGTTTTTTCGGGTATGAAAGTATAGCATGAGATGTGTTCAGGTATGGTTCTGTTTCATTTTTTTTTTTATGAAAAAGATATGATGAGAAGTTAAAGTATACAAATGTAGGGAGATATTTTTTAAGTATTGTCTCTCTAGACATTATTATTGTAAATTATTAATTTTGAAACAGAAATTATGACAGAACTTTCTAGATAATATAAAAAAGGTTCTAGGTGCATAAATTTTTGTCCAAAACAATTTGAAAGGGTGATGGTATATGGCCTGTACGAACATAGGATATTAGGTGGTCAAACAAAATATCTATAATTATTACTTAGCAGTGTAATTTTATGTACAAGTCTCATGGTACCCTAGTTAAATGTCAAATTTGAACTCAATCAGAGTTGATCATGTGGAAGTATAAAACTTTGCTTTGAAGAGAAGTCCAATTGCATAGCATAGGGCCCTCTATGTTGATGTCTGTAAATTACCTCCTCGGATGGGAGCTTATATTTGCTCTATTGTGAATGGGGTAAAGGTTGATTAGTAGTCATGGCATCGACTTTTGTATTCCTCCCTTGATAAGTTTTCTTTCCTAGCTTACACTTGCTATTGTTTACGTCTGAGGTAAGGTTTGAGTGTGCATGGTATCCTCTATCTGCTCTCCCGCTTCTGCTAGGCTTTTAAAAGTGGGGAGAAGTTGCACAACAAGTAGTGAGCATATTCTGGATAAAGATTCTTTAGCAGCATTTTAACATGATTCTTCTCCGAAGGACGATCCCACATTTGAGCAACCTTCTTCTGAACTGCATAAGAAAGATCATGAAGCCTTCTTTTGGCTCTTACCTAGTCGTTTCTAGGTCCTACCTTATCAACTCCATCTCTGTGTTATAGGAGAGTATTGCTTTTTGAAAGCTTTTATGACATCCCCCCAAATATGGCTCTAGGAAGTGTCAAGTGACATTAGCCACCAAAGAGTTGGATCGGAAAGAAGAGTGAGCTGGAATGCCTATCCAGAGAATTCTTTTACTTTTGGATGGTCCCATATTTGAGCAACCTTCTTCTGAACTGCATAAGAAAGGTCGTGAAGCCTTCTTTTGGCTCTTACCTAGTCGTTTCTGGGTCTTACCTTATCAACTCCATCTCTGTGTTATAGGAGACTACTGCTTTTTGAAAGCTTTCATGATATCCCCCCAAGTACAGCTCTGGGAAGTGTCGAGTGACATTAGCCACCAAAATTGGTCCGGAAAGAAGAGTGAATTGGAATGCCTATCCAAAGAATTCTTTTACTTTTGATTGGTCTATGTGGGCCGTCAGATGGGCCCCCTCCTGGGTCACCAGTTCCATCGAACTTTTCGGACTTCCATTTAAACCTTTTTGGCAATATGGACTTTGGGAAAAAAAGTAAAGTCCCTCCTAATCAATCATTTTTTCCTTTGACACCCTTAATATTTTTATGGGTGTACTCAAGCTTTTCTATCTTTTCGCAGAGCATTCTCTGTATTGGTTGATTTGGTTATTGGCGAAGGGGATGGATTCGAGTTAGTCACGTTGACATCTTTTGCCATGACTGTATTTGGGTCAATCCCACGACTATTATGATTTTGACTCTATTCTTGGACCGCCTGCGAGAAGAGATTCCAAATAAGGTTGCAAAATTTGGCCACAATTTGCTTTAGGTCTGAAGTTTCAAACTATATATGCTTCAGATTGGGATGAGGATTATCACTTGCACCTAGGGTTGGTTTCAAAGAAGGGAATGGGATTGGTTCAATGGGTGGTGAAGTTGTACTTTGGATCAACCTCGATTTGAACCTAACCCATGTGTTGGGGGTGGGGAAGCCCTCTTATGTCGCAGAATTGTGACTAAATAAATGAACCAACGATTAAACCAAACTTATCCCTGTGGACCCCGTCACTAGGGTCGATAGAATTTATGTACCCTCAATATCGGAGCGCGGATTATGTCCTTGTACAAGTACTGTCCAAGGCCTTCCAGGGCCACTCAAATGGAATCCACTGTGGGACCTATAGTGGATTCTATGTGAGTGGCCCTGGAGGGCCTTGGACAGTACTTGACTACTTGTACAAGGACACAATCCGGTCTCTCAATATTGTGCTCCAAAAAAAAAAAAAAAAGCAAAACGAAAACAACTAACAATAGAGGAGAAGCACCCAAGAGTTAACCCACCTTATAAATTTTGAGCCAATTTTATCATGGTTCATCAGATATTGAGGACTATGTGCCTTTGCTTTTAGTATCATGACCCACACATTGGACCAAATTTGACATAGTAAATTATATATGGTTCTCTTAATTTGATTTCGTATGAGTCCACATACACATTGAAAACTGTGAAAAACCCTAGTCAGGGTAGTTTAGAAACATGGAGGATAATGTGATGCATAAGAACCAGGTTCAAATTCATCCACGTGTTGAAAACCATATGACCCCTAATAAAAGTAGTTTAGAATCAGGACAAAATCATATCAACTGGTACACAAGAAAAATTACAATTAGTTTGCGTCGTTTCTATTTGTTTTGGTTTCAAATCCCCACATGATGCATGGATTTGGTTTTAGGACATGAGCTTCACTCTTAGCACGAAACATCATATATACCTTTCATTAGGGGTGTTTTGGTAGTTTCTTAGGCTATCTACTTAAATTTCCTTAATGATTTCAGACATCAATTTGAACAGGTACCACACCATCTTTGAAATGCTTATTCACCATTGCCAAGCCTGCCTTCAGGAAGACAAGATGAGGTGTCTACAATGGAAAGCATTCCTTAATGACGTAGGGGTATTAGTCAATTTCAAGTAGGGAAATATTGTCTAGAATGATGTGTGACCATGTTGTGGATAGGCTAGAGAGAAAATTGACCATTCACTCCTTGATGCCCCCATGCCCAACAAGCATGGTTTACATCTTTTGTTATGATGAGATTTGCAACTTATCCAAGACAAGCCTTTTTTTTATTATTTTAATGAATGGATGCTTAAATGGGGAAGAATCTCAAGCTTAACAAACAAGTAGGGATGTAAATGGATAACCGAAAATATGAATCGCTCTGCATCCGTATCCGTTTAGGGACATCCATATTCGTTTAGAGATATTTGAAAAAAAATTTGAATACTTCGATAAAAATCTGAATACCTAATAATAAATATTTTTTTTTGTAAATAATGATCTTGAGGGTTTTTGAAGATTCAACAAGTTTTAGAATATGTGGAAAAGAGAATCATGATCTAAGAGATATGGATTGAAAGTGAATTGTATCCGCTAGGGGGAGGAAGGTCCGGCTTACACAAGGCAGAGATGTAAATGGATGGTAAAAAATCCGAATTCGATCCGCATCCGAATCTGTTTAGAGGTATCAGTATTTGGCGAAGGAATATCCGGACCCGATCACATCCAATCCGTATCCGAGCCGAATCCAATTTGTTTACATCCCTACAAACAAGGAATAACACAATTTTTTGCTATACATGCAATTATAGTGTGGAAAATTTAGAAACAAAAGAATGCTTAGGTATACAAGGAATTTGTAACAACATTCAGATCATAGATTTCAATGGTTATTATAAATGTGAAAGAAATATTGACCTTGTCATCAAGTTCTCCATCCTCTCCAACTACAAAGCAACCATCACCCCAATTTGAGCACAACACAAGATGTCATTTAGTCTTTACTAATGCAACCTTCTCCTCGAAGCTCAAAGCTATGGTTTGGGATGTCTTATCTTAAATGATCGAAGGAGGTTAATGCCAGTTGCTATAGATTATCTATTCCTAAGTTTGGCAATTGTTGGTGAGCCCTATCTCTTAGACTAGAATTAAAGACATCTATGCTTGAGTTCTCTTAATTCTTAAATGACATGTTCTCTCTTCTCACACTGTCAAGTTCTGGTTTGATGTTTTGAATGAGGAAGGATCCTAACCTCTAACTGCATCTTCGACCACCATCTAGGATATAAAGCTCCTACAAGGAATTTTTTGAGTCTTGCTTTTCCTTTTTATACATAGATAAAAAAAAATGTCCACGCCCATTCTATTGTAAAATAGTAAATGTGATACTCGCTTTCAGGATTATGGAAGACTTGTTTCTTGAGAATCTTCTAAATATCCTAAACTTTTTTGCCCCTAAAGGCTTGATAAAATCGAGCGTGGATCATGTCCTTGTACAAGCACCATCTAAGGCCCTCCTGGCCAGTCACATGGAATCCACTGTGGGACCCACAGGAGGAGTGGATTCCATGTGACTGGCCAGGAGGGCCTTAGATGGTGCTTGTACAAGGACATGATTCGGTCTCGATAAAATCCCCCCTGTGTTGCACAAAAAAACAAAATGTTGGAGGCAATCAGGTAAATGAAAACATGTTTATTGAGTACAACTTTGGATGAACTATGTCAAGTGTAGGCTGTGCTATGTTAGTTTGGGAGCTGCAGTAAAGGGCGCGAGGTTTGTTTGGCAGTAGAGGGGCTGAGGGATAACTTGTCTTTCTTTATTGTTTTTCGGAGTTTTTCTTAAGATCAAAGAAATCACATTAGTACAGATTCAAGGGCTATGACACATTCGCTTAAAACCCGATTACTCCGTATCACAATTCAGTTAGTTATCTTTTTATTCTCAAAACCTATGGTCAAGATCCATTTTGTATTCCCCATCCATAGTTAGCAAATTCAGATTCGAGATTTTTAAACAATTTGTGTTGTTAATTTAAGAATTTGGTATAAAAAAAGGCAAAATAAAATTCGATTAATTAAAAATATTGCTTAAAAATTTTGAATTTTATTTTTAATACTTCTAGGACATTTTTCACATTATTAATCATCAATTATCATATGTATATAATTGATCGAAAGTATGATATTAGAAAGACACCTCCTTACTAAAAAAAAAAAAGAAAGCAAGGCACATATCGATATTTATCTCACTATCTACCAAAAATATAGTAGGTCTACTCACTTGTTGGATCATGGATTACATTTTAAAGAAAAGTAATAATGGGAAATAAGAAAATGTGAGTAGGTTCAACAAATGTATACTATTGGAAATAACAATTATACTAGTGGGATTGAAAGTTAATTACCACGAGTTGAGGCCATAGCTGAGATGGGATGAACAATGTGTTTAGGGCCTGCATGATAACACTTCTATTTCTCTATTTCTCTATTTTTTTGTTCTTGGGATTGAAAAACAGTAGAAATCTGTTTGTTAATACCGGTTCATTTTTTGTTCCTGGGAATGAACCAAAACAAAAATTGTTGAAATTGTGTGTCCATCAAACTCGAATTATTAAATTATTGAATTTAATTTTTACATTTTATTATTTTATTTGGGCTTATAAGAATGTTCCATAGGTCTTTTACCTAAAACTAGTCTGAACTGGGAACGGGACTGGACATCCTGTTTATATGGTTTCTATATTGCATGTCACGAGAAATTGTGATTTCGGTGCATGGATGTGGGTACACGTCGAGAATGTGTATAGATGAGAATCTGGTACGTATATCTTGTGTATTGCTACTGGTTGTATGTGTGATATACTTACTCGCTACTCGATGATCCTTTGACCTGAGAGATTCCATTTGTTGCGCATTACGAATTTTGGTAAGCCAATGGTTGATGTCCAATCGGACTATAAACCGGTAATCCTGCATTGTAGGCAAAGAGGTTTCTCAACATGGAATCCACTACCCGTTTACGGGAAACATCTAGGAGAAAGAAAGTCAGTGATTGGTCGAACATAAATCTGGATCCAGTGTTTATTCGAAATGTTTTATAAATTTATTTTCAATAAAAATTATTATATATAATATATTGAGAATTGATTTCGAAGTTTTTCAGTTGTCCAATCATAATCACATATTCTCGCAATTAACTTACATGATGAATTGGGGATTAGTAGCATTAATGTACATATCCTATAATTCATTATGGGACATTAGGAAAGTGAAAGGGCTTATGTGTGATAAAAGAGTTTATTGGACACATGACATTATGTGGGAGAACAAATTATTTATGGTTAAATATCTTTTTATATTATGGGAAGATATATTAAGAGAATATCTCTTGCACCATAAAGTAGAAAGATTGCATCCCTTTTGAGATTCTATTTCTTCAACTTAAGTAGCAAATTGGAGTTGCAAAAAGTAAAGATTCCCCAAATCACCAAAATAGAAAGTTGCCCAAAAATCAATATGGAAGGCAATGACTTGACCCAAGGGTCGTTGATTTTTATAAAAGGAGAAGAGGAGAGAAGCTTCAACAGATTTTGAAGCTCCTCCCTCTCTCCAGCTCTCTCTCTCTCTCTCTCTCTCTCTCTCTCTCCCCTCTCTCTTGTGTGGTGTGCGAGTGAGTGAGAATTGGGTTTTGTGAAACCCAAGTGGCTTTGGTGATTTGTGATATTCTACAACTTGTAAAGATTGATCAAGCTTCAAAGTGTTGAACAAGATTTTCAATCTCCAAACTTGCACAAGTTAGAAGACCTATTGAGTTTCACTTGCGACTCTAAGATAACAATGAATGTTATTTTGAAATTGTTTATTCCCTACTCTTGATCAAGAGCTACAAGTATTGACCCGATCCAAATTTTGCTACGCATCGGGTTTATTCCCAACAAAAATGTAGCTGAGAAATAAAAAAAAAAAGCTCCACTTCTCTATTTCATAAATAAGACACAAAAATAGGGCTCCGGGAGACTTCTCATCTCCATGATCTTCATGAGACTCCAACATCGTCTTCTCTAGTGGCATCTTTTACATTGCAGTAAGCTCTCTCTCCATCTCTCTCCTCTGTCTCTCTCTCATCTCTATCAATCTCTTCCTAACCCTATGCGTTTTTTTTTTTTGAAGTTCCATTCTCACTCACGGCTAAAGCATGTATGGCAGAAATTTTTTCTTCACAGAAGTTCACTCACAAACTCAATGTCAAAAACTTTTTCCGCTTCCAAACTCGACCCAGATCTATCCAAACTCTATCTCTTCATCCCTGGGTTCGATCTATGCACATCTGCTAGTGTCACTCGCTTGTTGCCTGAGCTTGAACGTTGCTTTCAACTTTCCATTTTTTACTTACAGAAAAAACGATGAGGCAGACTGCTTGAACTTTTCCTCCCACCAATGATGCCGATTTCTAGATCACCTATGCAATAACATCTGTTGATGGCTGGTTCTGGTTCTTGATTGGCTTCACAGGCTGATTCCAGAATGAAATTCTGGTATTTTCCTTGGGTTCTGGTGTTTTCTCTCTTATTTGCTTCTCCTCTCATCTTCTTCTCTTCTGTCTCATCTTCTTTCTCTATTTGCTTCCTTAGAATAGATTCAGTTTGTCCTCTTATTAATTTTTTTTGTCAAACAAACGTTTCTGTTTCTTTTATGGCCCAAAATAAAAAGTAGACATGTTATCAAACACTTTTTTTTTGTGTCTAGAAATTTGGCCCAAAAATAGGAATACCAAAACTTATTTCTGGAATAGATTCAAAGCCCAGAAACAGAAGTATTATCATGCATGCCAAGTAGTCAATAACATGTGGAGTTGTTTACCAAGAGAAAAGAAAAAAAAAAACACAACTCGTGGAGTAATTCGTAAAAGCTAGCAAGCTTATGTTATCATGAATAGTGGCACCCAATGGGAGAGACACAGAGAGAATATTGTAGGTTTTCCATTTTCTTAATATAACACAGTTAGAGTTACTACTAAAGGACCGAGTTTCCCTCCAACCACGGTGAATGGGATCCCATTCATTGGGTATCAGGAGGGTATTTTTATCAAAAGCTCTCTCTTTATAGGTTGGATTGTGGTGCAAGAGTTAGGAGAGCCATGAAGCTATTGAAAGATCAGAGGTTCTATAAATGGGATAAGATGGTGATTTCCACATCTCTCAATTGTTTCTTCGATCATTTCCTCGGCTGTAATTATTCATTTGAATCGCCATCTGACATTTTCTGACAAAAACGAGAAATCCAAACCCAAAACCTACAACAATTTTGGGTACAAAAATGAGACCGATCTATAAAATACAATGACGCAGTTCTTGACTTTAAAGCAATGAGGGTATCAAATATAGAATATGATACATAAACCAACACTCCCTTTCAAAAAAGGAAAACTAAAAACTAAAAAATAAAAATTCCCAATCACTCACAATCCCTCCACTCATCTGGTAATCACCATCTCCTATGTACATATATTGGCATTATTGGCCACAAAGGGAATCCAAATTTGAATTCCATAGGCTTTTCAGCCGCTCCAACCACCAGAAGTCTGAAAGCAAAGTTGCAGATGGAACTAAGGGGAGAGAAAGGGGAGACAGAGGATGAAGTAGAATGATGGTTTTTTATGTGCCTAATGGGGCTTATATGAGCGATTTATTGGGCTAGCCTAGTATGAGATAGGTTAGGCCTCATTTGGTATGATTTATATTTCACTTTTAGGGGGTGATTTCTATTTCGGAAATTGTTTGGTTTGATTTTTGCACCTTATTTCAGTGAAATAGAAATCAAGTGTAATTGAAATTTTGAAATAGCTCAAGAGGTGTTTCAAAATTTTTATTTTATTTGATTTCACTCTTGCTCTTTAATGAGCACATGGTTAATTTGATGGGCAAAGTAGTAATTTCACCTTCAAAATAAAACACCACACTTCCTTCTTCTTCTCCTAATGATCTCACCACTACCATCACCTCACCACCACCATTACCACCTCCACCCCGCCACCACCATCACTACTCCACCACCACCACCACTTCAATGCCATCACCATTGCCACCGCCACCACCGCACCACTGCACCACTGCCACCACCACCACCCTTCCCAAAGAACTATAGAGAATCTATTCTCATAAATTGAACTACCAAATGGATTTTTTTTATTCTTGAAATATTTCATATTTATACAGCCAAATTTTTTTAAAAATTTTGACCAAAAATCTATTGTTGACTATTTCATGAAACCAATCCGAAATTGAAATAGAAATCTTACCAAATCTAGCCTTAGACAACTTGATTTAATGCATTCTATCAGTGTTGGAGCTTTTGGTATATTATCAGTCAAGTACTTAACATTTCGTATCAGAGTTGGGCACCATGTCACGGATTCAAGTTGGGTTCTGTATCATATTCTATTTTTGATATTCTCATTGATAAAAATTATTACTAAGAATGCTAAATCGACCTAAAATGCATACCAAACCATGGTTCGTGATCTCGGTATCGGTTAGATCAGATCGGATCGGGATCGGATAAGCCGATATGGATCAGGATCGCCCAAACTCGGGCAAATATGACATTTTTGTCCCTGTTTTCTTATAAAAAACTAATTTTTTTTACATTTTATCCCTTTCAGTACAGTTGGATCGGATTAGTATTGGGATCGATCTCGGCCAATCCCGATTCAATCCGGCCAAAAACGACCGATCCGATCCGATACCTCAAACCATGTACCAAACACAACTTTAGATTCTCGATTATTGAACCGATTCGGATTGGATTGAAATCCTTTTTGATTGATTCTGAGTTTTAAAACCTTGGAACTCATTATTGATTACCGTTCGGGCGTTCCCGCCCGAGATTAATACGGGAGTGTCTGAATTCTAAGTGTGCGTTTGATAACAGAACAGTGTTCTGAACGGTTCTTTTGATAAAAAAAAACATAAAAAAACATGAAAAAATGTTTAACTTTACGGTGTGTTTTTTCGTTCTTTTAGAACGAACCGGGGGTCTTGAGCACCAAAAGAAGGGAAAGAATGATCGATCGCGCGATTCACCAGCAAAACCCGTGAGCAAGCCTTGAAAACAAAAAAAAAACGAAGAGACATATCTGGGTATGGAAGAGCGGGCGAAACTTGCAGGTCGATACTCTCTCTCTCTCGCTCTCGCTACCTCTCTCTCGCTACCTGTCTCTGCTCTCTCTGTCTCGCACTCTCTCTGTCTCGTTCTCTCTCTCGGACGTTTGTTGGGATGAAGATCTGATTAGGGCTCTATCGATTTTTCTCCCTTGTGTCTCAGGATTTGGAGCAACATCCCTAACATTTGAAGGTTTCTGCTACAGTGGTCCTCTCTAGCACGACCCCCTCTGCAACTGAAGTTGACAACAACGAAGGTGACTCTCTCTCTCTCTCTAATTAGGTTATCATTCTTGTGACTTTCGTTTCTGGTCTGTGTGGTTCCCAATTGGGTTTTCGATTTAGTTTTTCAGGATTAGGTTTTCCAAGAGGCATTTTGATCCGCTCGGTTTTAGAAAATCTCGTCTTTGTTCTTCGTTTTTCTTTCTGATTTTTTCCTGTAATGTTTTTCATGCGTTGATGTATGATTTATGGTGTAATGTTTGAAATTTGTGATTGCTGGCCGATTTTTTCCTGAAATCTGTAATGTTTTTCAGAAGTTTACTGGCCGATTGTTGTGAGATTTTCATCTCTGTCAACAGATCTGCTTACCAAACTTTTTCTCCATTTTTTTTTTTTTTTTTTGATAGATACTTCTTTTCCATTTCCGTTCTGTGTTATGCATTTTTTTCTCCATCTCTTCCGATTTATCAACACATTGCACTTGGTTTCTCTTTTTTTCCTTTTATTACACCTGCACAAGGTCTGTCTTGGGTTTTTATTCAATTTACAGACATGATCCCTTCTTTTCTCTTAGTTGTCTGGTTGTTTGTGCCATTAATTATGTTGGGCCTACAAATCATAGGCATAATTGAGGATCTGTTTCTATCCCTGCTTCAATCAACTAATCCCAGGGAAATAAGAGGAATGAGTAATCATCTTCCAGCTTAAGAAGCTCCATTGTAACGGTGGTTATGTGAAATAATTGGTTTTTTTTCATGGAATCTTTGGAAATTCGACTATGACACGAGCATATTATGTCAGCATGAAGAGGAACTGGGTTGAACTACCTGTATGGACATAGTTGTACTGTACATGGAAAAGACCCAGGTCTCACCTCATCCTGAAAGGCATACTCAATCCCAACAGATGAACCAAACCTTCTCAATCGGAAATATGTTTTTAACATATCCAGGATAGTTCTTTTTACTGCAAATATATATATACCGCCCCTTGAAGGTCATAAAACTATTGGGAAAAGGTTTGCTATAGGATAAACTAGTAGTTGTTTGTGTATCTTCCCATTGCCTTCCATTGTAATGTAATATGTTTTTTCAATAGATAAACCAAAAGAAAAGCAATAAAATCAAAGCAAACACAAAGCCAGATATTGTTTTGTCATCTGTAATCAAAGCAAACACAAAGCCAGAATAGTAGCTTTAAGATAGATTCTTTGCAGTCGTCATCTTCATGTGAAATCTGCCTACACCAGAATACTGTAGACAAATCAAGATGTTTCCAGAATCAGTTTCTCCTATTGTTTCCTGCATTATTCCATGACTAGGAGATTGTGATTTCATGCTGATCATTATATATGTTCCTTCTTTCTTTCTTTCCCCCCCCCCTTTTTTTGTTTACTTTCAGTATCATCTCTAGCTTAATAAAATTTGTTTGAGTCTGGAGTATCAATGAAGAATGTTTGAAAAATCATATTTCTGTTGATAGATAGTAGAAGCAGAATTTTTAAAACTGAATCTGCTGGATGGAACATTTGAACCAGAAGCTAGCTTCCAGAAGATGAGGTTAGCACAGGGTAGCTGTGAAAAAACGGATTGAACAATACTGGGTAGCAAACTTGTGTTAAGTATCTAACTAATGTGGTTGATTCTGATAAACTAGGCATTGTGAACCTAAGTTAATGGGGGAAAAAAAAGGGAGTTATATATTAGTGATGTCTTTTGTTTTTCCTGCATTATTTTTGTTTGACCACCTAGTTTGATAAACTAGGCATTGGTTTTAAGGGAAATGCAAATAGTTCTTTCAGAAGTGAGATGTTTTACAGGAAAATGAAAATATTTCCCTTCACTTTCCTTGCAACCAAACAGAGCCTATGGTTCTGCCAATTTCTCCACTGTACAGCTGGTTAAACTTCATTGGTGAGAAAATCACATTATTAAACTAGAGTAGGAATTAAGATGGCCCCTCTAGTCATATTTCTTGGAGCAGGGCCCATCTATGTTATCTTTTAGGACCAATTTCAAAAGGTTCTAGCATTGGCACCACCATTTTTCTGTTTGTACTAATTGCCTTTTCTTTGAAAAACAAAAAATTTCTTTACTTCTCATGTCCAAAATAGCCAAGTGCTTCAGTTAGTTAAGATCATTCAGTCTATGGAATCTCCTGGCTTTCTAGAATCCAAAAGAATGGAGAATATAATTTGGTTTAATCTGTTGTATTAATTCATTGACAACTTGATGGGCCTTTAGCTCAAATTGGTAGAGCACTTGGGCTGCGGTTGGTAACGGTCTGAACAAAGAATGCCTGTTCTTGACTAGAAATGTTCTTTTGCGTTCTTGGTGTAGAACGGTGTTCTGAGACCGAAAATGACCGTTTGTTAACGGTCTCAAGAATGCTGTTCAGAACGAAAATGGTGTTTGGTAAAACCTGTTCTTTCCTATTTGATATTAATTACAATAATGCCATTTCTTTGTCAATTATACAAAAAAAAATACTTGTAAAATCCTTTTCTCTTACCAACCTTAGCATAAAATTAAAATATCTCATTAACATAACTAAAGTAAGTATAAAAATTTGTCAAATTTCAAAGATGCCTTTAAAATTGGGTTCTTGTGTGGATTAGTGGCATAACTGACGATGCTATGAACAGTTGAATAAAGAGGGCCTTGGTGGACTCAAACCACCATCCTCTTGGAACATACTCATGTTCCAAGTGCTCTACCAATTTGAGCTAAAGACCCATCAAAACTGAGTGCAACCCCTTTCTTCTTCTTCTTTCTTCCATCATTATTATACTCCAACTCCACCAGCCCAGTTTTCTTTCCTTTGTATTTTGTTTGTCTATCTACATACTGATATAAGGTAATCATAAATCATGTTTTTCTGCAACTCAATCTACTAACTATAACAGTCATATTCATTACCAAAGAAAATGGTTCAAATGACCCCAATTGGCTCGGTCCTAATGAGGGTAAGACAATGCCTACTTAGAAATGGAGTGTGCGCAAACTTTTTTAATTCTACAAATAGGAGAAAAAGAGTAATAATCAAAACTAAGCATAAGCCGCTTTAACATCTCACTTCAGAAGGAACTATTTGCATTTCCCTTGAAACCAAACACCAAAAATAATGCAGGAAAAACAAAAGACATCACTAATATATAACTCCCTTTTTCCCCCCCCCCCCCATTAACTTAGGCTCACAGTGCCTAGTTTATCAGATTCAACCACATTAGTTAGATACTTAACACAAGTTTGCTACCCTGTATTGTTCAATCCGTTTTTTCACAGCTACCCTGTGCTAACCTCATCTTCTGGAAGCTAGCTACTGGTTCAAATGTTCCATCCAGCAGATTCAGTTTTAAAAATTCTGCTTCTACTGTCTATCAACAGAAATATGATTTTTCAAACATTCTTCATTGATACTCCAGACTCAAGCAAATTTTATTAAGCTAGAGATGATACTGAAAGTAAACAAAAAAAAGGGGGGGGGGGAAAGAAAGAAAGAAGGAACATATATAATGGTCAGCATGAAATCACAATTTCTGAGTTGTGGAATTATGCAGGAAGCAATAGGAGAAACTGATTCTGGAAACATCTTGATTTGTCTACAGTATTCTGGTGTAGGCAGATTTCAAAAAACCTGTGGGTCATTTGGGCCCAACAGAATTGAAGAATGTTGATTAAAAAAAATAGAGAGAAATAGAAGGCTTGATCACAATGAGCAAGGCTAGGGTTAGTCCACTTGAAAGAGAACCACTCCTCAACCATAACCAAAAGACCCAAACAATTCCATACAAACATGCTGTTTTCAAGGCTCAATATAGGTATTAACCACACAGATTTGGCCCTTTTGGCCTAACTGGAATCCTAATATAACTCAAATTACAGTTAGAAACTCCCATGAGCGCTAGATGTCTTTAATAAATAAACAAAACTACAGATTTAAGAAATAGTAGACTCCTAATCTAATTATACTTCTTTCTTTTTCCTCCTAAGCCACATAAAGGACACAGTGACAATAAAAGAAAGCTGTGCACATGAAAAGATATTAAAGGCTCAGTCTGTTTCAAGTTGAAGAAATGTGGAAAGACAGTGATCAACTTGTTGAAAAGTAAAAGTTCTCAAATTCGATTTCGAGAATTACACATTACAACACAAAGAGAGCAGCTAGACTTTAATCACATTGACATCAGAAAGCAGACCCTTTAGACCGAAGATACTCAGCTGCTGGAACTCTTTCGTTTTCTGATGTCCAATGAAAAAGCCATTCTAGCAGCCATGGGCCATTAAATTGAGATCAAATGTCATTTAATTCTTCAAGAAATGAAAGTCTAGTCATAGGCTGAGTATGACTAGACTCATATTCTAGCAGCCATGGGCAATCCCATTTTCTTTTAACACCTTTATTGCTCTACTTAGATCCTTCCAACAAAACCAGGTTATGGTCGTGCAAACTTCCAAGACCTAAACCTTCCATTGACTTGGGAATGCACATAGATTGCCAAGCTATAGGGCAAATTGACTTTTATGACAAGGTATTTCTTCATGTTCATTTCCTTGTGAGCATCTCTTATGGTTGCTAGTGATGCTGTAAAGACATTACCCCTCAAAAGGGGTTCTCACAGCTAATTTTTGAGATTAGATCGATCACTTGTTGGAACAAAGACTTTCTATAACTTACCAAATTACAGGAATAAAGTATTCAAAGCAAAATCACAATTTCAACACTAGTAATAAACCAGATCCTCTGGTACAATCTGAGAAAAAAACCAAAACCCAAAAAACGAAACATACCTCACATGAACCAACAACTTTGCCAGAGACGTTACAGCATGAAAAAAATTTAAAAGAAAAAAAAGTCTGTTGTGTATGCATCACTGCGTTACTAGAGATGCACGATACATTAATCAGAACAACTCTTTCTGAATATGTCCCGCAATCTGATTTTACATCTCAATCAAAATGTAAACAAAGATTTGAGACAGAATATACAGAGTTCAAGTTCGAAGGAAAGACAATCAGAACCGATATTCTATATTACAGTAAAAATCATAGACTAAACTAGACTACACTAGATTTGACATATAATATTACCTGAGACAAAATGGGAAACAAAGGGGTGCTTCTCTGTGTCTGTTTTTGGTTGTAGGGTGCTGATCCACTTCCTGAGACAAAATCGAAAACAATTTGGATCAATCTTCCATAATCTCCACACAGAGACGGTGAGAGGGAGAGTATGAGAGGGAGAGAGAGAGACGGAGAGAGGAAAAGAACCAAAAAAACGACACAGAGAGTATGAGGAGAGAGAGAGACAGAGAAAGGGAAAGAGCGAGAGAGAGGTGCAGAGAGTGCGAGAGATCGAGAGGGAGAGAGAGCAACAGAGAGGAAAACAACGTTACCAGAGCTTGCGAGAGATAGAGAGGGAGAGAGAGCGAGAGAGAGTGAGAGATCTTACCTAGGGTTGCAGAGCGAGTCCTTCCTTCGCCGTCTCCTGGTGCTAGCAGAGCGAGAGAGATGAGTGGCGTGATTTCTCTCAAAAAAATCATGGGTTTTGTGATTTGATCGTCGCGCGCGTCGTTCTTTGTTCTTTGCAGACTGTCTCTGAGACAGTCTGTTAAGAACGTTCTTTTGGTGCTCAAGACCTTCGGTTCGTTCTAAAAGAACGAAAAAACAAACCGCAAAGCCAAACACTTTTTCATGTTTTTTTGTTCTTTTTGAACAAAAGAATTGTTCAGAACAGCGTTCTGAACATTACCAAATGCATTCTTGGAACATGATGGTGGTTCGAGTCCACCAAGGCCCTCTTTATTCAACTGTTCATAACATAGTTAGTTATGCCATTAATCCACTCAAGAACCCAATTTTAATGGCATCTTTGAAATTTGACATCTTTTTATACTTACTTTGGTTATGTTAATGAGATATTTTAATTTTATGCTAAGGTTGGTAAGAGAAGAGGATTTTACAAGTCTTTTTTTGGTATAATTGACAAAGAAATGGCATTATTGTAATTAACATCAAATAGGGAAAAACAGATTTTACCAAACACCATTTTCGTTCTGAACAGCGTTCTTGAGAACGTTACCAAACGGTCATTTTCGGTCTCAGAACGCCGTTCTAGACCAAGAACGTAAAAGAACGTTTCTAGTCAAGAACGGGTGTTCTTTGTTCAGACCGTTACCAAACGCAGCCGTGCGTTTGGTAACGTTCAGAACAACTCTGTTCAGTTCTGTTGTTCAAAAAGAACAAAAAAACATGAAAAAGTGTTTGGCTTTGCGGTTCTTTTTTTGTTCTTTTAGAAAGAACCGGAGGTCTTGAGCACCAAAAGAACGTTCTTTGCGAGACGGTCTGCAAAGAACAAAGAACGACGCGAGCGACGGACAAATCTCAAAACATGTGATTTTTTGGAGAAAAATCGCGACACTCCTCTTTCTCGCTCTGCTAGCACCAGGAGACGACGAACGAAGGACTCGCTTTGCAACCCTAGGTGAGATCTCTCACTCTCTCACCCTCTCTATCTCTCGCATGCTCTGGTAACGTTGTTTCCCTTTCTCTGTTGCTCTCTCTCCCTCTCTATCTCTCGCACTCTCTGCACCTCTCTCTCGCTCTTTCCCTTTCTCTGTCTCTCTCTCTCCTTCTCATACTCTCTGTGTCGTTTTTTTGGTTCTTTTCCTCTCTCTGTCTCTCTCTGTCTCTCTCTGTCTCTCTCTGTCTCTCCCTCTCATACTCTCCCTCTCACCATCTCTATGTGGAGATTATGGAAGATTGATCCAATTTGTTTCCGATTTTGTCCCAGGAAGTGGATCAGCACCCTACAATTGAAAATAGACACAGAGAAGCACCCCTTTGTTTCCCATTTTGTCTCAGGTAATATTATATCTCAGATCTAGTGTAGTCTAGTTTAGTCTGTGATTTTTACTGTAATATAGAATATCAGTTCTGATTGTCTTTCCTTCGATCTTGAACCCTGTATATTCTTTCTCAAATCTTTGTTTACATTTTGATTGAGATGTAAAATCAGATTGCGGGATATATTCAGAAAGAGTTGTTCCGATTAATGTATCGTGCATCTCTAGTGACGCAGTGATGCATACACAATAGACTTTTTTTTTCTTTTAAATTTTTTTCCTGCTGTAACGTCTCTGGCAAAGTTGTTGGTTTGTGTGAGGTATGTTTCGTTTTTTGGGTTTTGTTTTTTTCTCAGATTGTACCAGAGGATCTGGTTTATTACTAGTGTTGAAATTGTGATTTTGCTTTGAATACTTTATTCCTGTAATTTGGTAAGTTATAGAAACCAATAGCAGTAACACTCTATAAAAATTGTCTAGCAAGGTAATGCAATATACTGTAGATAGTGATCTTGGTTGGTGATGGCAATGAGTTGGTTCAGTTAGGTTCCCCTGAGGGAGGGGGGTAATCAAATACAAAACCTTCCCCCTTAGTTGTTGGTCAACCAACCAATCCTGCTTTGCCCCATCAAGTATCCAATTCTCCTGTGGACTTGACAACTGAACAGAGATGGAGCCTGGTATTTTTAGCATGCTGAATCTGAACCTAACCTTAGGCTCATACTAAACTGAACAGAGTCTACTATTTCTTAAATCTGTAGTTTTGTTTATTTGTTAAAGACATCTAGCGCTCATGGGAGTTTCTAACTGTAATTTGAATTATATTAGGATTCTAGTTAGGCCAAAAGGGCCAAATCTGTGTGGTTAATACCTATATGGAGCCTTGAAAACAGCATGTTTGTATGGAATTGTTTGGGTCTTTTGGTTATGGATCTCTTTCTTTCTTCCCCCCCCCCCCCCCTTTTTTTTTGTTTACTTTCAGTATCATCTCTAGCTTTATAAAATTTGTTTGAGTCTGGAGTATCAATGAAGAATGTTTGAAAAATCATATTTCTGTTGATAGACAGTAGAAGCAGAATTTTTAAAACTGAATTTGCTGGATGGAACATTTGAACCAGAAGCTAGCTTCCAGAAGATGAGGTTAGCACAGGGTAGCTGTGAAAAAACGGATTGAACAATACAGGGTAGCAAACTTGTGTTAAGTATCTAGCTAATGTGGTTGAATCTAATAAACTAGGCATTGTGAGCCTAAGTTAATGGGGGGAAAAAAAGGGAGTTATATATTAGTGATGTCTTTTGTTTTTCCTGCATTATTTTTGGTGTTTGGTTTTAAGGGAAATGCAAATAGTTCCTTCAGAAGTGAGATGTTTTACCGGAAAATGAAAATATTTCCCTTCACTTTCCTTGCAACCAAACAGAGCCTATGGTTCTGCCAATTTCTCCACTGTACAGCTGGTTAAACTTCATTGGTGAGAAAGTCACATTATTGAACTAGAGTAGGAATTAAGATGGCCCCTCTAGTCATACTTCTTGGATGTTAAAGCGGCTTATGCGTAGTTTTGATTATTACTCTTTTTCTCCTATTTGTAGAATTAAAAATGTTTGTGCACACTCCATTTCTAAGTAGGCATTGTCTTACCCTCATTAGGACCGAGCCAATTGGGGTCATTTGAACCATTTTCTTTGGTAATGAATATGACTGTTTATTTTTTTTGGTAATAGATATGTTTATTTCATATTGTTTGTTACATAATGTATGTATTATTATTCAGATATTATTGCTACTTCATCAAGGTCAAAAGGAAAATCAAAAGTTGGTCCTGGCTCTTGGTCTACCGTTGAGGTTGCCTTACTAGTTAGGTTGATGGTAGATAATGTAAGGGCTGGCAACAAGAGTGGGGCAACTTTAAGCAATAATGGTTGGGATGACATTCATACCCGGTTAGAAACCACTCTTGGTAGGGTGTTCGATAGGAAACAGATAAGGAACAAGTTCAACAAGATGAGGATAGAATATGGAAGTTTCAAATCATTGCTTCAAACTACGGGATTTGGATGGAACTCATTTACCCAGACAGTTACTGTTGATGATGACAGTGTTTGGGATAAAGCTATAGTGGTAAATACTATACTAATATCTTCTTTGGTTTGATCTAAACTATTATATTTAGTCTTATGTTGATTATGTAGTAAATACCTAATAATTTATTTGATATTGTATATAGGCAAATTCAGGATGGAAAAAATTTAGGCATCAAAGCTTGGCACATTGGTCTGAACTCCAAATTATATTTGGAGATTCTTATGCAATTCTGATCGTTTTACATGCTTTAAAGTTTAAACTTCCATTGGGAAGGACATTGCAGCGTTATTGTGTTTGACGATGTTGCCCTAAATTGGAAGTGAATCCAGGGACCATTGTCGTTCAGATTTGCAAATCTATAGGGGAATGCTTCAAACGGAAAAATTCGATATTATTTTTGGTGTGGAAGAAAGCCATTGGCAATCTGAACAATTAGAATTCATCTGCTTAGCAGAGGTATGGACCGGTTTTCAATTCCCTCCGTCTTACGGAAGCTGACCCTCTCTCTATCTTATTTGCTTATTTATAGATCTTGCCAATCTGGTTCCAAAACCTCTCTATTGTACAAGAGACATACTAGATCTAGCTTTCTTTCTTCTCTCTCTCTCTCGCCATTTTTGTTCACTTTGTTTCATTCTCTGAAATGGTCTACCAGTGTAAATTACGAGAATAATTATGCTTTCAGCATTACATTTTTATTATTATGGCTGTTATTTAATATGTTAACTCGTTCTGTGATCTGATTATTGGGTTCCCTGAACTACGTGGTTCCGGAAACATTAATGGATTAGACGTTAATATGTAGAGGATGGTTGGAGATTCTTGATGGGTTATGGCACTTCCAGATTTGCATCTAATGTTTTTTTTTTTTTGGGAATTATGTTGGATGGACAAAGGGGTAGCTATTTTTATTTTCATTTTTTAGCTTTTTGGCTTTAGTTCTTGTTTTGTTAATGCTGCTTCGGCTGTGAGGAGACGGGCATTTGGTGTTTGGGCAGCTTCAATTGATGACTGTTGATTGAGAGATTGTCATTGTGGATAGGGCTTTTTGTAGTTTGTTCCTTTATAATCTTAATTAATAACTCTGTTTATATTTTGGGTGTTTTTTGATCATTAGAAGTTAAGTTGAAGTTGAGGTTCATGCATTTGAGCTAATTTTGTAACCACACAAATTCACTTTGGAACTCTATTCTGTTCCACTAGGATTTAGAAGAAAAGTTCATGTCTCACTGAATTGTACATTCAGTCAATGGCTAATGTGAAGGACCAATGATGTTAATGTCAAACTCTTAGCTGTTGAGTTTTTTAGTGCAGCCTGATCATGCAGAATTAGTTGGGTGTTGATTTTGATTCACTAAACCAATTTTAAAAAGTTCAGCTGTTTGAATCAGTTTGTGTCTGCTATAACAGGTAACTGGCTATTGGACATACATTAAAAGAACTACTGACCAGCTAGTTTTGAAGTAAGGATAATTTTGAGGCAGGTCAGAGCTTCTCATTAGTTCCATGGCGGCCAGAACAAGTTCTTCACCTCTCCCCAAATCAGGAGCTGCTTTGAAAGGTTATAATTTTGCTTCAACTTGGGAGCAGGTATGTGAATTCACCCATATTTTTTTTCTCTCATGCATACTTTTATTTCTCGATTTCCAATGACCCTAAATTTTCTTAACTAAGATGTTGAATTTCTGATTATTAAAGAAAAGCATGAGGAAACTGTAGATTTTCCAAAAAAATTTCTTTATCAGCCAACCATGTTACATCCTCACACAATACCTGTATTTTATCCTATTTAATTAGGATAAAGTTTCCTACACGGATGGTGTGGGAGATATTCCCTCACTGTTTTTTTTTGTTTACGGAAAAATCATAGAAATCATTTCCCAAATTAAAGAATTTTTGCTTTTGAATTGCAATGTGTCTGGCATGATGCTTTGCATAATAGACTATCGTACATTAAGCATGGGAAGTGAATTTTTATTCTGCTTAATTGCATTGCTTCGGAACTTTTTTGAAATTGGTCTAATAATGTTCATAGCTTAGTTGCAATCAGCATGTTAAGGAACTTACAGACTTGGGCCAGAATGGGAACTTACAACCACTATATTGCAGAAGGCAGAATAAAATAGAATAATATGGGGAAGTTTCAATAAAAATAGAAGTAGGAAGGAAGATTTAGTTGAGGTTGATGGCTGAGAGATACCCCAAACGGTCATGTTTATTATCTTGTTCAGTCACCAGTAAGGAGTCAGGGATTGAAAAGCATGTTTCCTGTAAAAATGAAGCAGGTTGATTAGGGGAGAGGTACTTTTAGAGTGTCGTGCGATTGCTGATTACAATTAGACTGGAAAATGAAACTTTATAGGATGGTTATAAGAGCGGCCATGCTTTTAGGAGTAGAATGTTGCTCAACCAACATACAAAAGATGATTTTTAAGGGGAAAAAACGTGCATAACGAGGTTGAGTTCCGAATTTAATGGATTAGTGTTGAGAATGTTAAACTAGAATTGAAGATAAAAATATTTCATGAGAAATCCCCCCATTGGGGGTTGGCTCCAGTTGGTGATAAATTGTTTGGCCATGTGAGGAAGATCAACAATTGCACCCATGACGAGCGACTTAGTGTGAGTTGAGATTCTATGAAAGCTAGGATCTTATGAAATTGGACATACTTGCATATTCTTACTCAGTAGTGATTCAAAGTTCTTACTGATGCACAGCTGCAAAGAAGAAAAAGGTCTTGGAGGGAACTATCAAGGAAAGAGTAATTATGAAGATAAGACCTTATATAAAGTGGATTGGTTCAACAATGCATGGTTGAGCTGAACTTTGTTGAGTATTGCTGAGAGTTTTCAACTTTGGATGTTTCTGAGTGATTTATATGAGCAGAATGCATGACTTTTATAAAAAGGGCCATTACCCAGTGCTGGCCCCGCCCATGTGGGGTCCTAGGAGGGGTGAGTTTAGCCTTTGAGATCTAACAACAGAAAAATTTCGCACAATCATGTATGTATAGGAGCTCCTTGTTAATTCTTTTGATCAAGCAAGAAAATTTTATTAGGCCATTTGCCGTGGAAAAAAGCTAGACAGAGAAGTATACAAGCTGTGTGCAGTTGTCCACGGACCCACATCTGTACTGAATTTTGTCTATGAAAATTGGCCTCCCTTTTTGCAATTGAGGAAGACCTTATGTATATCACCTCTCTCAATACCTCGCCCCTTGCTAATACATCTGCTCAGGAGTTAGTAGCTCTAGGCCTCCAGGAAAAAGAGATGTTCCCCTGATTGCATAATGGCTTTGCTCTCCGAATCAGATACTCTAGCCTCCACGGAGTCTTCATATTTCAGTACTACCATTTTATCACCGACAACTGGGTTGCCTTCCACAGCAAGATGAGTACACTGCTGTGTAGCATAAATTGAGAATACCTGAATCAAATGTCCAAGTATGTAGGTTACAACCATAGTTGTCACGGCAACACCAGCAAGGCACCAATCCAGACAAAGCCAACTGGACGCCTAGATGCCTTAACAATTATGGTTACAACACCTCCTTATATTGTTGGACTACATATGTTCTCGCCTCAAAGATCCATCTACTCTGCTTCCACATTCCTTATGCAGTGAAGAAACGAAGCATCATCTGTGTGGTACCACCTCTAGATGCAAACAATTTACTCAATGAAAAAAGAGGGGGAGAGGAAGAAGAAAAAGCGAGCATTGCGTCTCACAAGGACAGACCAAAGCATGCTGTTTAAGCCCCGATAATAGCTCCATACTGTTTTTGCAGCCTCATTGTATAAAAGATGAGAAAATTTTCTTTTCCTTGCTGCACTGCAGTCTTCTTCCTTCTTTTTCTTTGATAAGTAACAATTTTTTTTGAGAAAGAGGAACAAAGCTAGTATATAATAACCAAAGTTAGCACATGAGTGCTCAGCCTTTTGTAAATAAACATGTATATTAGCATTCTTTCCATTTGCGAAGTCTGGTGATTCTGGACTCATGTGCAATTTAAATGATTCACCAGAACGAATGGAAATTGGTGAGTAATGGCACATGAAATTGACTAAGCAAGAAAGCAAATAGAAACTTATATAACCAAGGCAGAATTTAAAGTTGGTCTAATTTGAAGTACACTATCATACATATGCATGAATGGAATTTAACTAGCACAGATTAAATCATAAAACCAAAGTAGCGACTAGAAAAGGATTGATATCCCAATGCAATTGCAGACACGCTTCCTTTTTCAAAGCTTAAAGCATCAAATGTCAAGGCGAGAAACCAAAAACATGAAAACCAGCAAAGTTATATGCAGTTCTTTTTTTTTTTATTTTTTAAAGCCCAAAATGCCAAACAGGCCAGGTCACTGGTGTGCATGCCTCATGCTCCTTATGCCTTAGCTAAGGTGCAAAAAGACACACGAAGGAGAGAGCCTCAGGGATGTGCTGGGCCTGTGTGCAAGGTGAGGTGCACTTGAACTGCCTCATACCTGAGGCACGTGCCTCAGTGTGCCTTCAACATTGACAACAACAACAACAACAACAACAACAACACCAACCCAAGGGGGCTGGGAGACCTCATAGGAAATTACACAATAGGAAAAACATTCTTCTTATTAGAGAATGAGAAATAACAGACAAGAGGAGGTTGAGAAAGAGAGAACACCAATGTTTAACCATGGAACGAGGTCTCGCCGATATCTCGGTTTTTTGAAGGTCCGAGACGAGACGGAGGACGAGTTAAGGAAACAGCATCGACTCGAGATCTCGGTATTTTACATTACGTCGTAGCTTACCAAGATAGGGTCTAAAGTCAAACTCCTATTTGGACTTTGATATTTCAAAATCTGATAGTGTCATTGTGTTTAAATGGCCCAAAATAGGCTGTATACCAAGTTTCATGAGCTAACTAGGTCAAAAAGCCACCGAAACCTGGCTTCGAGTTCCCAAAAAAAAAAAAAAAAAAAAAACACTCGATCTCGGCCCAACTCGGTTTTCTGCCTGGCCGAAACCAGATTCGAAACCAAAATTTGTCTTCGAGTGCAATCCATGGAAGGGATGATTTCACTACAATATTTGTCTTTGAGTGCAATCCTTATTTAAGGATGATTTATGAGATGTTGTAGGAGTATCAATATACAAAGGTGAGTTGGTATTACAGCCAGGACTCTTACAGGATATCCCATCTCTGGACCGCCTACCATGCATGGATTTATCTAAGATAGGCATGCCATGCTGGTGCCTAATGGTAGTGTCAATCAGCGAGAGATTTTCTCTTACACTCCCCCGCAAACTCACGGGGGAAAGAGTCACCTCGAGGTTGGCCATAAGAAGCTTGAATCACAAGTGGGATAGCGGTTTAGTGAAAATATCTGCGAGCTGATCCTTGGTAGATAAGAAACGAACATCAAGATCACCCTTGGCAACTTTGTCCCTGACAAAGTGGAAATTAATTTTCCACGTGCTTGGTACGCGCATGAAAAACAGGGTTGGCTGTGAGGTATGTAGCTCCCACATTGTTACAGTATAAGATCGGTGCAGATGAAATAAAGACCTGAAGCTCTTTGAGTAAAGATTGAAGCCAACTCAGTTCAGCAGTAGCATTTGCAATTCCACAATACTCGGACTCAGTATTGAAGCGAGCAACAGTGGCCTGCTTGCGAGAGCTCCAAGAGATTAAATTAGGACCATGAAAAATAGTAATGCAAAAGTCGACCCCGAACCAGGGAAACCAGGGGGAGATCGATTGCAGCCAGGATCAACACGATAAGGAACAAATTAAATAGGTAAAACTCTCTTTTTTTAATTGTTGCTTTCTATTACATATGAATGGAGAACATAAAGGATAAGAAGAAAGGAGAAGAAGATATAGAAGAGAAGATAGAAGAGAAGATAGAAGAGAAGGGGGTAAATAATGCAAAAGTTGACTTCGAACCAGGGAGAAACCAGTGAGAGATTGATTGTAGCCAGGATCCACACGATAAGGATCTATTAATTGTGTGCAACAGCAGCAAACCTTGAAGATGATTGGGAATTGAATTTTGAAGAAGGGGAGAAGAGAAGATAGAAGAAGAAGAAGGGGGTAGGGGGAATGGGCTATCTCAGCCCTGGGTCTCTCACCCACAGCTATCCCAGCTGTTGAACAGGGAATGTTCAATAGGTCAGCTTACAAAATTAGAAACTTGAGAAATTGTAACTTCTAAAAATAGAAACCTAATGAAAATAGAAACTAGGCTTTATAGTTCAGCCAACATGCAAGGAACAAAATTAGAAACTAGTAAATATAGCAACTACTAAAAAGAAAGAAACAAAATTAGAAACCACTACATACTTAGACTTAATAACTAAGAAACTATTACAAAAATAGAAACTAAGTTAATAGCAGCTTCTAATAGAATATTCCACCAATATCCAACAGCTAATCTTCACACCAGCTGCCCATATCAGTCCTTAAATCACTATTAACGTGAACAGTAACTCGGGTACTGTTCATGTGAATAGTAACTTCCTTTTTTTTAAAAAAAAAAATTTCTGTTTTGGTCTCTTTTCTTCTTCATGCTTCTCTTTGGGCTGGGGTTGCCTTAGGTGATGTTCCATCGAACAAACAAAAACTTGCCACATCATCAGACCAGGCTGCCTCTCACAGCAGTTGGATCCCACAACCTTGCTGGGCTGGTTTTGGGGCTTGTTCATGCGGGTACATATGGACTTGTGATCTACATCAAATAGCAAACCCACCTATAGATTTTCTATTATCAGGGCAACCAGCTCAGTCAGCATCTGAAAAGGCGGATAACTGCATGGTGGTCGACTGGTGGAAGAGAAGACCATGAGTAACAATAAATTTGAGGTACTGAAGGAAGCGCTTGACTGCAGCCCAATGATCATTGGTAGGCTTGTGCATAAATTGACAGACTTTGTTAACTGCAAATTGAATGTCTGGTCGAGTTAGGGTAACATATTGGAGTGCACCAACACAGAAGCATTGGATCATCCATCGGGGTACCAGTAAATTGAGAAAGGCGAGCAGATGTGGTCATTGGGGTAGAGACTGGCTCGCAATCAGACATTTTTGTCTTGGCGAGAAGATCAAGTATATACTGTTGTTGAGAGAGAAGCAAACCCTATTCCATTTGAATGACGTTAATCCTAAGGAAATAATGTAATGGGCCAAGATCCTTGATGGCAAAGGCAACTACCATTTTAGCAATAAAATTGGAAATAACATTACTATTGCTGCCAGTAACAATTATGTCCTCCACATAGATCAAGATATCGATTGTGTCACCATTACTGTGGTAGATGAAGAGAGAGGTGTCAGTCTTGGAACTTGTAAAACCATACTAAAGAAGAAAGAAACTTAGTCGTTCAAACCAGGCACGCGGGGCTTGCTTCAAACCATACAAGGATTTTTGTAGTTTGCAGACATAATCAGAAAACTGTGGATCAATAAAACCAGGCGGTTGAGACATGAACACCTTGAAGAAAGGCATTTTGAATGACAAGCTGCCAAATAGGCCAAGACCGGGAAAGGGCAAGGGAAAGGACTAGGTGGATGGTGGTGGGCTTGACTATAGAGCTGAAAGTCTCATTGTAATCCAGTCCCTCTTGTTGATTATAGCTCTTGGCAACCAAGCGGGTTTTGTATCTGTCCAGGGAACCATCGGCCCTGTACTTCACACGAAACACCCATTTGCAGCCGACAATATTCATGGATGGATGACGGGGATCAAGGGACAGGTTTCATTTTTTAGTAGACAGTGATCTCAGTGTCCATGGCCTGTTGCCAGTGAGAAGAACGGTTAGCAGTGTAAAGGAGTTAGGTTCAGTTAGACTAAAGGAGAAAGCAAACCAGAAATAGAAGTGATGATTTTGGGGAATTGTGACTTGTGTCTATGAGGCACAACCCACTCTTTATTTATAATAATAAGATATGAAGTACAAAGACACAAATCCCTTAGGGCAACTCAAGATAAACCCTATGGATAATTATACCCTTGAACCCCATATTACAACATTCCCCTTCAAATTGGTGCATGGATGTCACACATGCCCAACTTGCACACAAGAGGACAAAACACTTTACTACTATCCTTTAGTAAAAACATCAGCAAGTTGGTCTCCAGACTTGACAAATGGAGTGCAAATCAGTTTTTGTTTCAGCTTCTCTTTGATGTAATGGCGGTCAATCTCCACATGCTTGGTGCGATAATACTGGACCAGATTGTGAGCAATACTGATAGCAGATTTGTTGTCTTCAATTAAGCATCATCGGTAAAGATGTAGGAACAGCCAGGTCCTTCAATAATCTCTGGAGCCACAATAACTCGCATATGCCATTGGACATGGCACGAAACTTAGCTTCAGCACTTGACCTTGCAACAACAGTCTGTTTCTTGCTTCGCCAAGTAAGTATGTTACCTCCAAAAAAAGTTCAATGACCGGATGTAGACCATTGATCATCACTAGAGCTGGCCCAATTAGAATCGGTAAGGGCTTCCACCCGTAGGTGATCATGTGGTTTTAGAAAAAGAATTCCCTTTCCTGGGGCAGACTTTAAGTATTGTAATATACGTATTACCGCTTCCCAATGTGATGTGTAAGGGTCATGCATGTATTGGCTAACCATGCTGACCACAAAAGTTATGTTTAGTTGGTTATGCGAGAGATAGATCAACTTCCCAACGAAGATACTGCCATTTATCCACAGGATCACCAATCTTGCTAGAGAGTCGAACATTTGCTTCCAATGAGTGCCTGAAGGTTTACACCCTAACATACCCGTTTTAGATAACAAATCCAAGGTCTATTTCCATTGAGAGAGAAGCACCCCTTTGGTAGAACGGGCAACCTCAATTGGCCGAGGTCCTTGATCTCAAATTCCATCCCAAGATGTGATTTGAGACGAGCAATTTCCTCGGTGTTGCTGCCAGTGACCACAATATCGTCCACATAGATAATAAGAACTGCATTCTTGGATCCAACTACCCACTTGCAGCTTACAGTCTTCTTCTGAATAGGAAAATCAACTAATTCCCAAGTACCATTCTTGTCTAAAGCATGCATATCTTCAACCATTGCTGCCTTCCATTGTGGGTCTTGAAGTGCCTCTTGCCAATTCCTAGGAAGAGAGACATAGGACAAAGAAGATACAAAAGCACGGTATGATGGGGAAAGAGACTCATATGAAACCACTTGAGAAATAGGGTGTTGAGTACAAGTTCTAACACCCTTTTGAACAGCAATGGGAGATCTAGAGAAGGATCTAAAATAATGGGAAAAAGAGACTTAGGAGAGGAATTATCAGGAGATGGCGGATTTGATGTAAGAGGATCTGGTTTACTTAGAGATGTAAACGGATGGTTGAAAATTCGAATTCGAATCGCATTTGTATTCATTTAGGAGTATCCGTATTCGAAAAATAATTATCCGGAAACTATCCCTATTTGTCCGAAAACTAAACATATACGAATTCGGATATCTCACTATTCGATCGGATATTATCTGATTCGTTTATATATCCAACGACAATTATTTATTTACGTATTATATTTATATAAATAACAGTTCCCAATGCTAAATGCCTTGGATTACGGAAAACTTGCCAGAGTAGGGTCCACCCATGACTTTAAGATTTTTGAATCTTGATTCTTATCGTCTTGCGTATAAAAAACAATAGTTTTTTTTTTTTCAATTTAGTTTTTCATTTTTTGTTGAGGAATCTTGAAGCTTCGACATCTAGGGTTTTTCCTTTTTCAAGAGGGAGAGAGAGCGGGATTGGAGGTGGAGAAGGGAGCCCAGGGTTGCCATCGATGCTAATAGAGAACAGAACAACCAGTATTTGAAGGTGAGAGAAAGAGGACTGAGGAGAAATGCAAATCTAATTGAGGAAGATCTTGCAGTTGCTGATCTTCACTGTTCTCGCCGTTGCCGAGGAAGGCAGATCTCGTTGAAGGTAGTGATGTGGCGTCGATCTATAGAAGATATGAGCAGAGTTCCCTTTTCTGTGTTCTCTGGTCGCTGATCAGGGTAATGAAGATCTAATTTGGCAACGATCGTTGGTAGTGTTGGTCACATATCTTTTCAAGTGTGATCTTTGGTCGATGTTCTGTGCGTTGATATTTGCTGAAAAAGGGATTTCTCCTTCCTCTGCAACTGCATGTGTCGAATCGAATCTCTGAATATCCGTTACTCAATCGAATTTGAAAACGGAGTTTATCTTTTCACTTCCGACGGATATCAAACCGAATTTGAATATTAACTAGGATTTTCGGATTCGAATGCGGATAGTGTTGTATCCGTAGTCCGTACTGAATTCAATCCTTTTACATCTCTAGGTTTACTGGGTAGGGTTGGTGCAGCTGTGATGGTGTCTACTTGCTTCCTACGAGCTTGATAAGTATAAACAATAGTAGCTGGAACCACTGCAATAGATTGAGGCCCGCCCTGGACAGAAGGGTACTCATTACCAACAAGAGAAGACATATCATGCATATCAGGCATATCGTCACCAACCCCTGGAGAGTCTCCCCCTTGACGAGATGCCAGAGAGAAATAAGGTGTAGCTTCATTAAAAATTACATCCATAGTCACATACATGCACCGGGACGGAGGATGGTAACATCGGTAGCCCTTTTGTGTAGGAGAATATCTCATAAACACACACTTTAATCCATGCGGTTCCAATTTACTGGTAATCTGATGATTCCTCACATAGCACACATAACCCAAATACCTTTGGTGGAATAAGAAAGGTATTGGACCCTTGGAGAGTCTGAAGAGGAGACTGGAAGTCCAAAACACGAGTAGGCATTCGGTTGATTAGATAAGCAGTAGTCAAGACAGCCTCACTCCAATATTGTGGTGGGACCTTCATTGCAAATAGGAGAGATCGTGCCACCTCCAGTAAATGACAGTTCTTACGTTTGGTTACCCCATTCTGAGCAAGAGTGTCTACACAACTCGTTTGGTGGATGATGCCCTGAGCTGCAAGATATGCTTGGAATGCACCATCCTTATACTCCAGCCCATTATCACTACGGAGAATTTTAATCTCGGCAGTGAACTGGGTGCGAACAAGATTGTGAAATAATTGAAAACAGGAAAAAACTTCATTCTTTTGATGCAACAGGTAAATCCAAGTAATATGGGTGTGACAGTCGATAAAGGAAACAAACCATTTATAACCAGAAACAGAGGTATAACGGGTAGGCCCCAACACATCCGAATAGATTAACATTAATGGAGAAACATTTCGAACATTTAAACTGGGATAAGAAGAACGGGTTTGCTTGGCTAAATTGCTAGCATCACAAAAAAGTTATTTGGAATTACATTTAAAAAATAAAGTGGGAAGAGCCCTAACTAAAGTACCCACTGGGGGGGGGTGACCTAAACGCCTATGCCAAAGGAGCAAGTTAGGAGAAGCAGCCGGAACTGAAGCAGGAATCAGTTTGATGAGAATGACGGTGAGATGGTGCAGCTTCGTCGAGCAAATAGAGACCACCATGAGCCCTATTAGAGCCAATTGTTTCCCCCGTTACGAGGACCTGAAAAAGACAATAAGATGGGAAAAAGGTTACTTTACAGTTAAGATCGAAAGTGAGACGACTAATGGAAATAAGATTGGTAGTAAAATTAGGAACACATAATACTGAATTCAATGGTAAGGTAGGAGTACATGTGATGGATCCCTTCCTAGAGACAGATGAAAGAGAACCATCAACAATGCGAACCTTATCTTTACCAGAACAAGGGGAATATTTAAAGAAAAGATTGATATTGCTAGTCATGTGATCAGAGGCCCTAGAGTCTATAATCCATGGACGTAAGGCAGTGGATGCACAATGACCAGCAAAAGAAATACCTGGAGGTGTAGAATCCGAAGATACCAAAGTGGAGGAAGAAGCGGAAGCATTATTGGCAGAGGCGGATGAGTACAATTTGGTTATCCTGAGAAGTAGCAGGGGCAGCACCAGATGGAGGATCAACAAGAACAGTCTCAGTATGATTTGCAGAAGGTTTCCACGACCACGTCCTTTGTTAGAAGGGGCAGTGGGACGCCCATGAAGCTTCCAACAAAATTCCTTAGTATGCCTCTCCTTCCCACAATAATCACATCTAATTGGTTCTCGATTAGTAGCAGAACGATCACTAGGACGGGAAGCCCCACCTTTAGGCTGCATGGGGGCACCAGAAAGAAGAGCTGATCGGTCCTGGGAAGGAGACGGAAGCATTGCAGCCCTATGGCTGTCCTCGAGCTGAATCAGAGAGTAAGCCTGTTCCAGAGTGGGAAAAGGATCTCTGCTAAGAACCTGGGCATGGAGTTGATCATACTCCACATTGAGTCCAGCAAGGAAGTCATACACCTTGAACTTATCTTCACATTTCTTGAACTTGATCACATCTTCAGGGGTACAGGCCTGGAACATATCATAGAAACCCAATTCTTGCCACAAACTGCGTAGCTCAGAGTAGTATTGGGATAGGCTGAGTTCCTTCTGCTTGGTTTCATGAAGTCTCTTGCGCAGTTTATAGATCTGGGCATCATTCCCAACCTGCGAATAAGTCTCTTGAGCAGCCTTCCTAATTTTTGCAGCCGTTCTAACAAGAGATAACCACGAGCAAGTTGAGGTTGCATGCTAGAGAGAAGATAGGACATCATTAGGGAGTTAGAAGAACTCCACTTGTCTTGTTCAGGATCTGCTGTGGTGGGTTTCTCCTTCGTACCAGTGAGGTAACCCAAATACCCGCGATTATGATAGGATAGTAAACGGATCCTTAGGTTGTTTCTGTGAGGTAAGGAAAGCCCTTTGTATTGTGTAACAAACACAAAATTACAAATCCAATCTTTTTATAGTTGTCTAGAATGACAGGTGTGAGGATGAAAATTTCACCCTCCCAGCATGTGAGGTCCCATTTGATAATGTTTTTGAATTTTTTTTTTCCTTCTGAAATTTAGAAAAAATAGTCTTTATGTTTTTTTGTTGTTTTTGTTAACATCTAAAAACATATTGATACCCACTTACGATTGCTAACCAATTCCAAGTTTTTAAAACCCATTTCAACCAAAGAACAACTTATCCTTAGTGCAAGCCAGTTTGGCTCATCCTTGGATTGGGAATTTAGAACCCGAATCTAGCCAATGTAGGTAATTGGCTAGTTGTTAGCGTTAGTAGTTTAGTGATGTAGAGATGAAAAAGACAAATGGAGGTGGGATTTTTTATGTTTTAGATCAAAATAACAAAATATCCATACATTTGACTGTGAAAAATTAACTTGCTTAAAGTCTGAGTGTAAAGACTGAAAAACCTGTTCTCAAAACTTATTACTTTTTGTTTTGAGGAAATAGACTTCTCCTATTTTCCAATACATATTTTTGCAAACAAAATTTTAAAAAACAATTGCATCAAACATCTTTTTTTGTGACAATAACACTTGTTTTTTGGTTCCAAAAACAAGAAAACAATTTTTGAAAACATTATCAAATGTTGCCTAAGCCTTTTCCCAACTAAATTGGTAGAAGTTCTGAATTTTTGCAAATTTAGACTCTTGAGTTTTGCAACTCAATATTACAAGCCTCTTGATAGGCTACAAATAACAGCACAATTGCAACCCTCTATCTAGGGTGGATATTCCAGATAAAGTGCATCTCACTCAACCTATTGGCCCTTTATAGATGCTAGGTTAATGCATGCAATAAACGCTCCCAAAGGATACCAGGAGAGGAGTAATGAAGTCCTCATTTATGGCCATATTCATAAAGGTCTGAAAACTAGTTGTCTATAGCTGTTTGACTTCTGCTGGTTTTCCAATAGTTCAAAATCTCGTCTCAGAAGGCCATTTCATTCAGATTGAAATGAGCGAAATACCGAAATTTTAGTGAAACAGTGTATTTTTCCCCATAAGTTTCACTAGGCCATTTCGGGGGGCAAACGGCTGAAATGACCGAAATTTTCGCCGAAACAGTGTATTTTTCCCCCATAAGTTTCAGTTGGCCATTTTGGAGGGAGAACAGCTGAAATGACCGAAAATTTCAATTGAAATGATCAAAATTTCAACAAGGCAGTTCATTTTTTAGACCAAAATGATCGAAATTTCGGCGAAACAGTGTTGATTCTGGGTTTCATCCTAGAACATCGGATCTTTGACGGGTACGAGTTTGGAGCTGATAGATGCTATGCGTAGAAGAAGGATTAATGTTGCATGTATCCAAGAAACAAGATGGAAGGGTCACAAAGCCAAGGCGTTAGATGACTTTAAACTATGGTACTTAGGAGACGAAAGAGGGAGAGGTGGAGTGGGCATAGTTGTGGACAAAGACCTTAAGAACGAAGTAGTGGACGTTAAGAGAATTGGAGATAGGATCCTATCTATCAAGCTGGTGGTAGTCAACGAGGTCATCAACATAGTTAGTGTGTATGCGCCGCAGGCAGGACTAGATGAGAGTGTTAAATTACAATTTTGGGAACACATGGATGGTTTAGTGCAAGAGTTTGGTCAGGGTGAGAAAATTATTATTGGAGGTGACCTTAATGGACATGTTGGCAGAGAACGTAGAGGTTATGAAGAGGTTCATGGAGGGTATGGAGTTGGAGAGAGGAATGAAGAGGGGACATCAGTGCTTGACTTTGTGATAGCGTATGATCTGTGCATTGCAAATACCTTTTTTAAAAAGAGAGATGAACATTTAATTACCTACAAGAGTGGGCAGCATGCAAGCCAAATAGATTTCTTCCTAACTAGAAGGTCTGACAGATTACTATGTAAGGGTTGTAAGGTTATACCCGGAGAGTGCTTAACTACCCAACATGGACTGGTGGTCTTGGATATGTACCTTGGTACGAGGCACCGTAAGAAGGCGAAACAGGTTTGTCCTAAAATTAGGGCTGTAAACGGATCGGATTGGGCTCGGATAGTGCTATATCCGCATCCGCATCCGATTAGCTATCGGACAGATTCGGATAGTGCTAAACAGATACGGACACGAATATGGATCGGATATTTTATCCATTTACATGTAAATATAGCCTTTCAGATAGCTATAGCCTATCCGTATTTGCATCCGTTTAGCTTTCGGACGGATTCGGATAGTGCTAAACGGATACGGACACGGATACGGAAAGCGGATTTCGACTATTCATTTACACCCCTACCTAAAATAAGATGGGGCCGGCTACAAGGAGCTCTCCTAGAATCATTTACCGATAAAATGGCCCTACAAGGGAGGTGGGATTTTGAAGGAGATACTAACGAGATGTGGATTAATATGACGACTTGTATTAAGAAGGTTGCTAAGGAAGTCCTTGGGATTTCTAAGGGTATGCGTCTGGGCCCTAGAGAGAATTGGTGGTGGGATGATGAGGTCCAAGCAGCCATTAAGACTAAAAAAGATTGTTTTAAGACCTGGCAAAGGACTAACGAGGCAGAGGATAAAATGAGCTATTATTCAGTCAGAAATGAAGCTCGAAAAATTGTGGGGAAAACAAGAGCGAAGAAATATGATGAACTTTATGAAAAGCTTAATACAAAGGAAGGGGAAAATGAGATCTATCGGATAGCTAAAATAAGAGAAAGGAAGAGCAGAGATTTGGACTATGTTAGATGCATTAAGAGCAAGGATGGTAGAGTACTAATACGGGATGCAGACATTATGGAGAGATGGGGTAAATATTTTTACAATTTGCTAAATGGAGCTACCTTGACTGATGGGGTCACTTCGGAAGTGGAAAGCAATAGGTTTGAAGCCAACACACATCATGGACAGCTACAAAGAGTTGAAGAAGCCGAAGTTAAAGAGTCTCTACGAAAGATGAGGGTAGGCAAAACACCAGGACCGGATGAGATCCCAATTGAAGTGTGGAAGAGCTTAGGAGGACGGGGGGTATCTTGGCTAACCAAGTTGTTTAACAAGATTCTGAGTACAAAGAAAATGCCAGATGATTAGAGGAGAAGTACTGTAGTTCCGATTTATAAGAATAAAGGTGACATCCAGAACTGCAATAACTATAGAGGCATTAAACTAATGAGTCATACCATGAAACTTTGGGAGAAAATCATTGAAGCCCACCTAAGAAGAGAAACTGATATATCGGAGAACCAATTTGGTTTTATGCCAGGGAGATCCACGACAGTAGCTATTTACCTTCTAAGGAGGCTTATGGAAATCTTTAGAGCTCACAAAAGGAATCTCTATATGGTCTTTATCAACCTAGAAAAGGCATATGATAGAGTTCCTAGAGAGCTCATTTGGCATGTCCTGGGGAAGAGAAGGAGCTCAAATTACTATGTGGATATAGTTAAGGACATGTATGAGGGCGTGGTGATAAGTGTCAAAACTGCAGAGGGACAAAATAGTGAATTTCCAATTACAATTGGGCTACACCAAGGATCAGCTCTAAGCCCTTATTTGTTTGCACTCATCATGGATGATTTTACTAGACATATTCAAGATGAAGTCCCTCGGTGTATGCTATTCGCTGATGATATTGTTTTGATAGATGAGACAGTGGAAGGAATTAATGCAAAGCTGGAATTATGGAGATCTAACTTGGAATCAAGAGGTTTTAAGTTAAGCAGAACAAAGACAGAATATATGATGTGTAACTTCAGGCAAACCACGAGAGATGATGAAGTGGTGAAACTTGAGGACCGAGAGCTACCACAAAGTGAATGCTTTAAATACCTAGGGTCAACCTTTAACAAAGAAGGTGATATAGAAGATGATGTTTCCCACAGAATTAAAGTAGGATGGTTGAAATGGAAAGGAGCATCAGGAGTTTTATGTGACAAACGCATGCCTATTAAGCTTAAGGGGAAATTCTACAGGACAGTAATAAGACCATCGATGACTTATGGTGCGGAATGTTGGGTAGTTAAGAAGAGTAATAGAGATAAGATGAGTGTAGCGGAGATGAGGATGCTGAGGAGGATGTGCGGCAAGACCAGGAGAGATAGAGTAAGGAATGTTTGTATTAGAACCGAATTGGGAGTTGCACCAATCCAGGACAAACTTCGTGAGAGCGGCTTGAGGTGGTTTGGTCATGTACAAAGGAGACCCATGGATGCACCAGTAAGAAAGCGTGACCAGATTCAATTGGAAGGAACTAAAAGAGGTAGGGGCAGACCTAAAATGACTATTGGAGAAGTGGTAAGAAAGGATATGCATATGGTAGGGCTCGATCCTAGTATGACCGCGGATAGAGTTGTTTGGAGGTCAAGGACCCGTGTAGCCGCTCCCTCATAGGGGGATGTTCCTGGGATGCTGCTTTGACTAATGCTTAAAGCCCTTTTTTTTTTTTCTTCATGGCCCTTTCGGATCCATATAATTGACCCCATTTAGTTGGGATAAGGTTATGGTTGTTGTTGTTGTTGTTGTTGTAGTGTTGATTCTGGGTTTTACCTCCTTTTTCTCGGGCATGTCGAAATTAGCAAAATTTTGCTGAAATTTCGTCGAGTTTTGAACTATGCGGTCGACCGCCACATGGTTCGGTCGACTGTCCTAAGTAGCCGTTAGTGCTAATGCCTCTATTTAGCCTTAATAACTATTTTTGGCCATCATCATGGATCACGAACTCGGTCGAAACCACTGGTTTCGGCCGTGATATCTCAGTTTCGGTATAAGTCAGGTTTCTACCATATTTCGCACATTTTGGTAGTTTCGACTAGTTTTGACCACCCTAGTTTCGACCAGTTCTTACAACACATGACATGTTGAGTTCTGCCCAAAAAATACAATGTTTCGACTTGGTTTTGGTCGAATCCTGGGAAATCTCGGTTTCCTGGCTGGTCGAAACCGGCCTCGGCACTGAGATTTAGAACCTTAGCCATCATCAGCTGGTTCACAATTCAGACTCTTACTCTGGAAGTTTTTCCTATCAGAGCAAGTGCTGTCTGGTTGACCTCTTGGTACATCCAACACATATGGGACGTCCGGATGATCGTCCATCCTTTAAGATATGTTGCCTTCATTAATGGGATTAATGTCCTGATGTATGGTCATGTGAGGAGTTTCCATTCCTTAAACTCTTTTTCCAGGAGGTGCTTCTTCAAGACGGGTGCAGTTGTGCGGCTGGTGCCTAGGTTGCTAATTTTAGAATTTTAATCTTTGATGAGTTCTTCCTTAAGTGCTAGGCAATATACATATATATATTTTAAACCGAACTTATCTAGGACCTGGGTCAGCCCCTAGAATTTTATTAAAATCCTCAAAAGAATAAGTGAATACACGGGGGGGACATACCGCCTTACCCCAACCCAAAGAGCAACAACACTCTTGACCTCTCAAAAGCCAAGCTAGGAAACCCAAAAAGAAACTATTTCCTGAGAATAGGCAGACCCGCCTTATCATCCCGTAGAATAGCCTGAAAATCACCCACAGGCATGCAGCCCTGGTAAAACGTGGCAGAGTCCCCGGTATCACATGCCAAGTTGGCAAGCCAGTTAGCCGCTCTATTACTCTTCCGGAATGCAAAAGTCACAGTAGCCTGCATAGCAAAAACCAAGGCCAAGATCTCACAGAACTAGTACCAACCTTGCCATAAATTACACTTCCTCTGGCTAACCATTCTGACCGTGGAAGCAGAATCTGAGTTAACCACTACTTCAAGGAGACCCAGGTCTTGACACAAGAGCAAGCCACCCCTCAATTCTCGAAGCTCGGCAACCGAGTTAGTGCAAACACCATAAAAACTAGCGAAGGCTGCTAGAACCTCACCATTTGGGTTCCTAATGACCCCCACCCCCTCCATTACTTGGATTTCCCCTACTCGCACCGTCCACATTCAATTTTACAGAGACAAAGGGTGGGCACCAGTAAACAGGCAGAAGGCGCTTCAGAGAGGGCAATGGAGGAATAATGCTAACGCATTGCAATATCAGCCCATCCCTCAAGGATCCTGAGTGACCCACCTTAGGGGGTAAATGGATTTCCCTTGCCCAAGCTTTTATTTTTTCCATTATTGACCCTGCAGTGCGCCTACTCTCCCCATGCCTTCTATTATTCCTCTCCTTCCAAAGCTCCCAAACGATCAACGATGGCAGGATTCCTGAGATGTAAACACTCAGGCTGTTACAGCTTGCCGAACTCTGCTATAGAGAGACTCAACTTCTGACATCCTTGTAGGGAACATAAGAGATGTCAAAAAGCCTGGAGAAATAACCCCATACTTGAGCAGCCATACTGCCATACAAAAGACAATGGTTCGTCGTCTCCGTTTGAGGGCTCCCACAACAGTTACATTTAGAAGCCAAGGGTATGCCAATCGACATCAAAGCCTCGTCAGTGGGGATCTTTCCATTGAGAAGCTGCCAAGAAAAGAAGGCCACCTTCAACGGAACGGATTGGTTCCAAATCCACTTCTCATAAGGAATCACAGGTGAAATCCTCCGAATCTCATTCCAGGCTGACTTAGTAGAGAAGCAGCCATCACTAGAGGGCATCCACACCAGGACATCCTCATTACTAGAAAGGGCAAACCCTCCCGAAGCAATATGGTCTCTAACTAAAGCTGAATCAATGCGCTCTAAAATGTCCTGCCTCCAAACACCATCCTCCCCCAAAACATCTTTGACACACAACTCCATGTCCACATGAAGGTCATTGTCAACATAATCAATTAGAGGACCAGCTCCCGTCTAGTTGTCAAGCCAGAAAGTGACCTTACCAGAGCCAAGCAACCACCGAGACCTCTCCAGTAGGAAACCCTTGAAAGCTAGAGCATTACACCAAGTTTTCGAGCTAACACCATGCTGATCAGCCAAAGTAACATGGAGATTCTTGAAGAACTTGGCCCTGAAAAAAGCGCTCCACAAAGACTGATTAGAAAGAACCCTCCAAAGCCCCTTGATCCTGAGTGAGAGACCAACATCCTCAAGGAGCCTAATCCCCAGCCTTCGTTCAGCTAGAGGCCTGCGGACCTTCTTCCAGCACACCCAGTGCCTCCGGTTACCCCACTCTGAGCTTCCCCACAAAATCCGCAAAGATCCTGTATAACCTCTGAATGACTGCCTTCAGCGGGTCTAGCGTTGCGAGAACATGGATGGGGATAGAAGAAAGGACATGTTTTAGGAGTGTAACACGTCCCCCAGAAGATAAAAGCCTTCCCTTCCAGCGTGCCACTTTGTTTCTTATTTTTTCCACAAGCCCATCAAAGAAACAAATTTTGAGCCTTCTAGAGTGCAGAGGGGCCCCGAAGTAGGTAATAGGAAGCGACTTCCTGGCAAACCCAGTCACTACCCCAACCATTTGGGCCCTAGCCATGGAGACCCTGTCCCCCAAGATAAAGCAACTCTTTTGCCTATTGACCAGCTGCCCCGAGAAGCCTTCATACCTGCTAATAAACCCCATTACTTGCTTAAGCGAGCCCTTCTGGCCCCTTGTGAAGATAATGGTATCGTCTGCGAACAGACAATGAGAGATACCCGGACACTCCCCTTGGAAGCCTGTAGTATGACGCATGCCTCTCTAGAAAAAGATTTTTGATGCCCTTGCTCAACACCTCCTTACCCAAGATGAAGAGGGCAGGAGACAAGGGGTCCCCCTGCCTGACCCCCCTGGTAGAATTGAAGAAACCGGACTGGCTGCCTCCCATCACTATAGAGAACCAGCAATTCTCCACTGTTTTCCTGATTAAAGCGATCTAGGCTTCACTAAAACCAAACCTGGAGAGGACTAACCAAAGAAACTTCCACTCCAATCGGTTATAGGCTTTTGCCATATCCAGCTTGAGGATCACGTTACCCCCACGAGCCTTCTTGTTCAAGTCCTGAGCGATTTCCTGGACAATGGAGATATTATCATGGATACACCTGCCCTGCACAAAAGCATCCTGCTCCTCTGCCACTAAGGAAGGAAGAAGACCTGCCAGCCTGGAAACAAAAATCTTGGCAATAATCTTATAAGATAAATTGCAAAGGCTAATGGGTCGGAGATCAACCATTACCTCAGGGTTGTCCTTCTTGGGGATAAGCACCAGGTTGGCCGAGGTGAAGCTTCTAGGGAGAACCCCGCCTTCGAAAAAATCCACAACTGCAGCCTAAACATCCTGGCCAACCACCTCCCAACATGCCGTGTAGAAATACCCCGAGAAGCCATCGGGGCCCGGAGCACTATCGCACGATAAGGAGAAAACAACCCCCTTCACCTCTTCCAGAGAGGGAGGTAAAAGAAGAGCTGAGTTCGCAGCATCCAACACCACCTTGGGAATAACTGCTAGCAACTCTTCATCAACCAAACATCCCTGGGAAGTAAAGATACTGGAGAAATGACGCACCGCCTCAGCCTGCACACCCTCAGAATCAGAGATCCAGACACCGTCCCCCCCTTTGATTCTGTGCACACACGCCTGCCTTCTCCTGATATTAACCATGGAATGAAAAAACTTCATGTTGCAGTCCCCCTCCTTTAACCACGTCACCCTGGACTTCTGTCTCCAGAAAATCTCCTCCTGGAGCAGCACCCCCTCCGAGGCATTTCTGGCCTCCACGAGAACATCCTTGGCCTCCGCATTGCCTCTCCGATCTACCTCAGCCTCCGCCCTACTGACCGAATGCTCAACATCCCTGACCTTCTGATGCACGTTGCCAAAGACCTCTTTGTTCCATTTGCGAAGAGCACTGCGAAGACATTTGAGCTTTAAAAACAGGACACTAAGGGGCGGGCCCACCACTGGCTTTTCCCATTGTCCCTTAACAAAGTCCTGGAACCCTGGGTGCTACAACCACATCTGCTGAAATTTAAATGCGGAGAACACCCTGCTGCGGACCACAGAAAAAGAGAGCCAGATGGGCGCATGATCAGAGTAGGTCCGATTAAGATGAGTGACCTCACTCCTGGGAAAGGCCCCCACACACGCAGTGTTCACAAGAAAGCGATCCAGCCTGGCCAGTACCCTCCCTGCTCCTGTCTGGTTATTCGACCAAGTAAAGATATTGCCACAATAGCCTGCATCGATAAGACCAGCACTGCTCACAAAACTTCCTAACTCCTGCAAAGACAGAGCAGGCAGGCCTACCCTTGCCTTTTCAAAAGGGACCACAACAGCGTTGAAATCCCCACCCACAGACCATGGCAGAGAATTTGACCTGGAAAAGAGTTCAAGCTCTCCCACACCTCCCTCCTCTCTGCCACTGAGCAAAGCCCATGAACAAAGGTAATAGCAAAAGAAACTGCGCTGGCATCCACACATTCTAGCATAACAAACTGGAGATGCTCCTCCACCACCCTAACTTGCAACGAAGCTTTCCAGAACACCCAAATCCTTTCCACCACATGCACCGAATCCATTTCAATCTGTCGCATAACCTTACGCGCCTTGGAAACATGCGCTTTAGAGTGCTAGGCAATATTACCTTGGACATAATTCGCATAACTGCCCATTCTCCCATCCTCTGCTATCGTAGAGGCAAGAGCATAATAATGTGGTCAGCCTTCAAGTATAGGCCTTGTATTTATGTTAGTTGGGTCTGGGCTTTTTTTTCCTTAGTTGGTTTAGTTGTAATGGGCTCAATTATAAAGCCTAAAATCTTAATCCAAAGGGATATGTGAGTTTATGTTTTAATCAAAGAGATTAGTTGATTGTGGGATGCTATCGGTAAGACGTACTGGGTAGGGAACTAGTATCTAAAGATGTCCTCTAGACAGGGTGTTGGTCCAAGGAAGGATATTGATTTGGGTAGCTTAAGTTTTAGAAGTTTCTTAAGACTAGTCATCTTCTAGGTGTGAGATCTACATCCCCCATAGTTGTCCTCCAAGTCGTGGAGGGTGTCCCCCTGCCCATGGCCCTTTCATGTTTTATTTTTTTCTCTATTTTTAATGTGTTAATAGTGAAGTCTTTTAGATTGGTGTGGGTTCAATGTTAACAGTCCAGGGATTGCTGAAATCAATCAACGAATGGAAGAAGGAAGAAGAAAGAAGGGAAAATTAGAGAAGAGAGTCCATACAAAGTTGCTTGGTGTATGAAGCTTCGCTTCTTTTCTCTTCTTAGCTGTACATGATCATACCTTTTATTCTCTCTCTCCCTCTCAAGTTTTAAAATAGAACTGGCTGGTTGGAATTTTCTTTTTTGATGAAAGTTACTGCCTTACTCTTTGCATTAATATACATTACTTGATTCTGCTCATCATTGTTCTTCTCGTACTACTATTCATAACCACATGTCAACTCTGGTTGGTTACTGAATGCCTTCTTGCAATTTCAACAGAATGCTCCGTTGACAGAGCCGCAACAAGCAGCAATTGTAGCACTATCTCATGCAGTTTCAGAGCGACCCTTTCCCATCAACATGGTAACAGGCTATTATTTCTTTTGGTTAATGGATCATGGTCATTAAAAGACTACTGTTCTGTGATTTTGATTAGTCAAATGAATTCTCAGAAATGATTCTTTTAGTAGCTTGAATTGTAAATCCACAATCGTAGCATTATTTTCTGCTGTTACTGTCCTGCCTATTCGAAAGCTTCCTTTTTATATTTGAGTTGGTTTTTTTTTCCAGGTATCATTGTCATAGAATTCATGGTATATGTGTGAGACTTACAAAAATGGGGATAAAAATGTTTCTCATCAATATAAAATGTTTGATGTTCTTGCTGCAGTCTCAAGAGCATATCTCAGTGCAGGACAATGGTTTGTCTGTTTCTCCAAAGGATAATTCTTTTGGAGACTCAGGGGTTGTAGAAACAGTTCTGGTCAACACGCATCAGGTATGCTCTTGGGTTCCTAGCATCTACATTTAATCAGTGAAGTTCAATTCCTTAAAGTAGTAACTGTTACTGTGAAATCAACGATTTGGCTTCCAAAAGCAATTGCTGTGCCTAACATGGTTTTGTAATGTGCAGTTCTATACATGGTTTACAAATCTTGAATCAGCCATGAAGTCAGAGGTTAGTGCTGATGGCTTAGCTGGCAAGAAATGCATTCACAATAAATTTTGTGAACACCGGCTTTATTTGTTCCTGATTTATCTTTTCTGGTTACAGACAGAGGAGAAGTATCGCCACTATGTAAATACGTTAATGGAACAAATGCAGATATGTGATGATATTCTTCGTCAGGTAAGCTTATGTTCCTTAAGATTGCATTTGGTTGCATTCCCATGCAACATGGGAAGGAAAAGTATAGGAGGGTTAAGGAAGGTGGCAAGGCTCGAATAGGGAGGGGATGGAATGTCACACTTCTGTAAGCGAGTGAACGGAGGGTGCGCTAGCGCAGCGAGGTCTGTTGGTGGGTAAATGAATTAATTCCCACTAAATCCGGTGTCATGTCAACCCTTGACTGACTGGAGGCCTAAAAGTGTCAAAGTAAGGAGGGGTACTCTGAGTCCAAGTTTGGGTTTGGTTGTGTTTCTTTGGGTATTATAGGAGGGAATTGTGTTGCTTTTGGGAAATAATCTTCCGTAAACAGTCACACCTTTGACAAATATAAAATGAGATCATATGTGGAAAGGGTATTAAATGGATCAGGTTAGATCCAAGATCTGCTAGGATATAAAATGGAGCAGGTTAGATCCCAGATCTACTCAGACCCATGTCCATTTTATCCTGGTTCGGATCTGAAAATTAGGTCCATTATATTTTTTTCTGGGTCAGATTGGGTTGAAATGTTAATCTTAGTCGGACTTGGATCCAGACTTCTATGCTGATACCTCTTCTATGTACTAGTGCCAGAAAAAAGGAGAGGGGAGGGATTTGTTGATAATCATATCAATAGTTAATCACAGTATCATGGCAACCATTTAAATAAGAGAAAACATTGTCTTTTCTTTTTCTGGTTCTTTGCTCCAGTCAACCAACTAAATGCAGCCTGCAATCCAGTATATTGTATTGTGCTAATGCCAATATGAAGTTTATGGGATAAATTATTAAGTGAATTTTTTATTTACTTATTTCATTTACTGTCCTTTCCTTCTTTAGTCTCCTAATTTCGCTGCATATAGTGCAGGTGGATGATACCCTTGATTTATTCAATGAACTACAACTGCAGCATCAGTCAGTTGCAACAAAGACTAAAACTTTGCATGATGCATGCGACCGCCTGGTAACTCTCTGCTTTTGTTTTATTAGCATTCTTTAGATTGTTAGTGCTGGTTCTACTCAGTTGTGGAGGAAACTTGGTAATTTGAAACATGACCTTCGAAACACCCTGGGTGCCATGTTACCCTGTTACAGCAAAGATACTGCACTTTTAGGTATTACTTGAATTGGAAATAGAAGCATCGAACATGATATGGAACCCATAAAAAGTTTATAAGGTAACGTGGCCTGTGTTTCTGTTTTAGAAAAATAGTACTTGAGTTCACAGTTAGATTCTCTCCTTCATAGATGAATTGGTACTCCTCAATATGGGTACATGTTACTGATGTACTGCTCTGCTCAGTGATTCCAAGTTATGTCCGCAGCCAATTTGATATGATTTTTATATGTCTTGTTTTCTACTTTTCTTGATAATATACATATTGGCCATATGCTCTTCCCATATTATGCTATTAAATAGCATGTAAGAGGAAGTTTTGAGGAGTGATGCGGGGAAAAGTGCATCCAAAGTTTTTTGCATGTATAAACTTTTATAACATGATATGTATTGAAACCAAGGTTCGAGGTCTCGGTTTCGGACCTGGTTTCGGTCAGGCTCAAAACCGAGTTGTCTTGGCCAAGATTCGAGATCTCGGCTGAGCGTTTTTTTTTTTGAGCCCTAGTTTTGGTGGCCGTATGACCTAATCAGGCCATGAAAGTTGCAGGATAGCCTATTTTAGGCCCTATAAACATAATGGAACCCTTTAATTTTTAAAAACTAACTAAAAATGGTAGTTTGACTTTTGACCTATGGTTGGTAGTCTACGCTCTATATATACAGTGAATCTTTAGTACTAGAATACATATAATTCAAGTAAAAAATCCTAAATAAGCATTAGGAATTAAAAGACATGAAATTATAAACCATTAAATAAATCATACATCAAACATTATTTATTACAAAAAGTCAAAGAGTGACATATATAATACTATAAGAATGAACAATACAAGCAACAATGTCAGTGAGTCACTAGTATTGGAATGAGTGCCGGGCCAGATCAAAACTACTAGAATGTTGGTGATGCCGAAGCAAGTTTTCCTTCAACTGAATCACAAAAGATGGCCATGTCATAGTGTGGCGGAAGAAACGCTCGAAGTTGTCCACGGCAGCCCTATAAATGGAATCGTCAACGTTTTCGAGGTACCCTAACCTAGGGTATATATCTCTGAACCGTGCAGAACTCAAGCGAGAGCCACTGCTACTGGATGGTGCATGTGAAACTGGAACCAGCATGAATGGCCTGGGGGGCTGGGAACCTGAAGATGCTGTCCACAAAACCTGACCCGGTGTGTGACTGACCCTCGTACTCAGAGACAGTGGGTAATGATGATGAAGAGCCAACCAGCCCAAACTGACCATACCCAGTATAGTGACTATAGTCGGAACCGGTGCTCCCCATGTCATATGGCACATATCCATATGATGGTACATGCCACTGCTCCCCATACATACCACCCTCTATACTCATACCTCCGAGACTATCAATCAAGCTCCTGACACTAATGTCCATGGGCTCTAGTGTATCATTTTGCTGCTCAGGTGGTGGTATGATATGCAATGCAGGCCTCTTGGATAGCCTGCAGTCCCTGCACGTGTGGGGGCACGTGCACCGTGGTCATCATCCTTTGTCGCATGAGTATACTGAATCTGATGTAGACCACAATTCCATGTGTACCTGTAGGAACAAGCCCCAAAACCAGCCCAGAGTAGTTGTGGGATTCAACTGTTGTGTGAGGCAGCCTGGTCTGATGATGTGGCAGGTTTTGTTGGTTTGATGGAGCATCACATAGGGCAGCCCCAGCCTAGAGAGAAGCATGAAGAAAAGAAGGGACCAAGACAAAATCCCCCCAAAAAAAGTTACTGTTCATGCAAACAGTGCTGAGTTATATGGACAGTTGGCATGGAAGATTAGATGCTGCCAATATCATATCCCTAGTTGCTATTCATAAGTTTCTATTTTGGCATTGATCTAGTTTCTATTTTGTTAGTTATTTGTTTCTAAGTTTGAGTTTCTATTTTAGTTACCTTCTAATTTGTTACTTAGCAAAGTTCAATTACTTGTAACTCAAGTCTCAGTTCTTCTAAAGACTTTATATTTTTGTTGTTTCTATTTTGGGCTCAACCCTTGAGTCTATATAATGTAATGCCCTTAGAGCCCTCCACAATATTTAATGAATGAAGTTATGTTGCTGTTTTGCAATGCATTGTCTTGAGAGAGGCTGAGACGGGTGAGATGCCCAGGCTGAGATAGCCAAGATCATTGTTTCAACAGCTGAGATAGCTGTGGGTGAGAGGCCCAAGGCTGATATAGCCAACCCTCCTATCCCTATTCCCCCCTTCTACCTTTTATCTTCTTTTATTTTCCAATCAATTTGGTAATTGGTGTTCTGCTGCAACCTATCATCAATCCTACTGTGGTGTTGGTTCTTAGTTGAACTGACTATTACATTAGAGTCTCGCTTGTAAAGTGCACCGGTTCTGGCTCTGGATCAAAATGGTAGTGGTACCTCTCACGCAATCCCCCATCACCACCCCATCACCATCAGTGTCATCACCACCATCATTGGGATGTGATCACTCTGGGTCCTCTTCATCATCCCTGCCAGCCTGAGACTCAAAAGGTCGCTTTATTTGTGAATGCACATGACCCTCGTGAGATGACATGTACTCGTCCGCATCCGTACCCATCTGAATCAAGGTTTTAGAACTCGGTTTCGCCCTTGGTCTCGCTAGGCCACGAAACCGAGTTCTGCTGAGATCTCAGTGAGATAGTGTATTTTTTTCCATCTTGACTTGGTGGTCGGTTTCGGTGGCCATATGGCCAAGATAGGCCCCGGAACTTGACATCCACCCTATTTAGGTCTTCTAAACACAATGGAAACATTAGCTTTTACAAAATTCGAACCCAAAATGGTACTTTGACTTCGGACCCTAGGTTGGTAGTCTACGGCATATTTGAGGTCTACCCTAGTTCCACACAATATTTAGAATACATATAATTAAAGTAGAGGTGTAAAACAACTTAAATAAGCAACATGAATTAACAAATATCAAACCATAGACCATTTAAGCATTAGGCATCATATTCATAATCATACATGGTGATGGTTCAACGGTTTGTTAATAATTGTTAGAAACTTGGAAAGAGACATAGATTAAACAAATACAAGAGTAAGCGTGTAACAAGTCTTATCATTTTAGAGTAGCCTAGTATTGAAACGAGTGTGACATTGTATCACATAAAATAATTACATAGTCAACAAACAAATATTGATCATGTTTTTGTGAAAAAATTGTTTTTGAGAAGTAATTTTTACCTAAAAGTGGTCTTGAGATGCAATGCAACTCCCTCTCTTGATGTTGAAGCTTCAATCTTCAGTTGGAGGTGAGATTTGCCAAAAAAAAAAGCACCAAACAACCTTCTTCTATGTGTTTTCCCTTCACAGTAGACCGAGAGAGGCGAGATAGAGCGAGATTTTAAGTTTGGGGTCAAAATCTCGCCGAGAGGGGGTATTTATATAACTTAAGTTTGGTCTGGTTCGACCGAGTTAAGTGTCGAGATATCGGCGAGTTACTGAGATCTCGACCGAGATAGTGTCATTTTTTTTTGTATCACCACTAGTATCGTCTCGAGTCTTGGTGAAACCGAGAAAATATCGAGATCTCACCGAGATCTTGTACCATGCATTTGACTTGCTATCTCTGGAGGTCCGACCAGCTTGATTCATAACAAGCTCACCTCGATCCTTCACCTACTGGTATAAGGGATCCTCATCATCTGAGTATCTGAAAAGTGTTGGCAAGCTCGATTGGATTGTTATTACCCTTTGCGTCTTGGCGTCGGTGCTGCATTCTTAGTCTCATGTTATAGTGCACATACACCAACTGCTCCAATCATTTGTGACCCAATCGGTTTTGCCTCTTGGAGTGGATCAATGAGAATGTACTTCAGTTGCGTTCGCATCCGGAGGCGGAAAAAGTCTAAGAAAGGACTTTGATGCTATCTTTGCCATCTTTCTTAAGTTAGGTGAGTCTTTCCCATAGAGAACTCACCATTCAGTTGCATTACAAATTTAGAATGTTAGGATTACTTAAAAGGTATGTGAATTCAATGGAGACAAGATGACAAACAAATGAATAATGCGCGTGGACCTACTAGGTTGGGTCTGTGGTATCTCTAGCACAAACTGCAGCTGCATGATCGAAACTCCCCTCAACATCTCTGAATTTTTTTTTTATCTATACTCGTTTCAAAGTTCAAAAATTCCTTGAGTTAGTGCACAATAGAGTATAGGGTAATTACATTACTTAAAAAGTAGTGACTACTTTGGTCTCACTTCATTGTTGCATTTTGCCTGTATATCTGCATTTGGCTCCAATTTCGTCACAAGATTTTCCACTACTTCTATCAGTGAGTTTTCAAGCCTAAGATTACACGTGTATTGATACTTGGGATTGAGATAGTATGTTGATAATTACATAAATAACTAGTCAGTACTTACTATTTGCGAATGTGTAAATGAAATGTAAATTGACTTAAGTATCTTTCACTAAACAGATAAAACTTACTAGCTTTATGCAGTGGATGCTACAACTCCTACAAGTGCTTCTCCCATCGATCATCAATGATTTTCAGATATAACTTACCACCTTGAGGTATCACAGTTCTCACCTTATCCTTCATCATCTCCACGACAACAGACAAAAATGGTAAGGTTGGATTGTTGTTTGAGTCTACCATTTTCAGTACCTTTACCACTGGATCCAATATAAGGACCTTTTTCATGTATTGCCAGAACTGGTCACTGGAGATGATTGACTGTGCTGCCCTACCCCTTGGCCAACTAGACTCCCTCCAACCAAATCACTCCTATTTAGCAAACATGGACCTCAGGCCAACCATCTTTGCTTGGAAGCTCTGTAATGCAATGTAGTTGGTGGCAAATCGAGTAATGCTAGGTCACCAAATCCCCACCACACTTCTCATTCAATAACTGTAGTAAAAATCCATGGTTATAGATAAATGTGATCACTTGTCTTGCCCGCTTGATCACACCCATGTCTTTAAGCATGAGGTCAATGCAATGGGCCATGGTGTCCAATAGAGGTGGATCCTACTGCTGCGCCTGTTCATCAATCTTTCCCCTGCTTTCTTGCAGTTACTTCCGTTGTCCGTCACTACTTGGACAACATTTTGTGGCCCTACCTCCTCCACAACCTCCTTCAACAACTTATATATTGCATCCTTTGTTTTGTTGGATGCATCCACTGATTTTGGGAGGATAGTCTTGCCATGACAATAGACCATGAAGTTGATGATGGACTATCTAGTGAGTCCTGTTCAACCATTACACATCACAATAATTTCATGTCTTCCATTCAGGCTTCAATGTGTCTATATAGTCATTAAGAACCTTCTTTTGCTGGGGCAAATAGACATTCATCAATTCCCATGGAGTAGGCCCCTTCACTCCTGGGCAAGCCTCCTTGCAGTGTCTAGCATGGCCTAGTAGTGTGTTCCCTGAGCAGCATTAGCCGGTATGCAGTGGTAGAATCAGTACTTGTAAATAGCAATACCAAGTTTTGATTTCATACCCTAGGCTTGCTTTATAGTTTTCTGTCTGGTATCTGCTGCTTGTGTACTATAGGATCCTGCTAAAGAACCTCAATGGGATCATCATCTGGGGATGGGGGTGCCGGTGCCCTCACACTTTGGGATCTTCTAAGAGTCAAATCCTCCTTGCTCTGCTTCTTCCTCCTCTCCCTTGCTGGTATTGCATCTGATCCAGCTGCTCTAGAACCAGAGCCACTTGCTCCTTTTCCCACCTCTGCTGTTCTAACCCTCTCCATCTAATGTGAGAGTCGGCTCTCTCTCCTGGCCTGTGGAATGCCCTATACTCTACTTGTGTCTCAAAATCCTCAGGTCTGTTATCACTGTCAAGAGTCATCAGATGCAGTACTTGTGTGGGTATCTTTCTAAGACTGTCTCATCAAACTCTTCTTTGGCCCTTTGCTTTTCTGTTCTCTTTAGTCTTCCTCCCCTTAAGTGCTTAGACATGTCCTGCTGCACCTCACAAGGAACCTGGCAACATTTGGCTACATCACGGTAACCACTAGCCAAATGCTGCTTCAATCTAGTTGCTCCTCCAAAATTTAGCACCTTCAGGCAATACCTACACCTTGACTTTTTCTTGTCGTTTTCTATAGGTTCTCCATGGTTCCATCCTATATCTCTATGTCCACCCTCAGCCACAATGTTCGAAAACTCGTTTCGTTTCGGTATTTCGGGTTGACCGAAATATCCGTCGGTTGAAATATTGCATTTTTCTGTTATGTTTCGGTAGGTCATTTCGGTGGGTTTTAGGCCAAGTTAAGGCTTAAAACTTCATGGAAACCCTATTTTAGGCTATATTAACACATGTAACTATTCAAATTGCAAAAATAGTCACCCAAAGTGGTGTTTTGGATTTGCACCATTGATTGGCAATATACGGTCGAATCCTAATGTATAACTTAGTTAATTACACATACACATTGTTTAAGACTTTAAGTACTAGAGGACATAATAAATTAATAATAAATAAATAATTTTAACAAGTAAATTCACAATTGTGCTAAGAAGGTTGAATGTTGTGTTCTCCAAGTGCTTCCGGCGTAGATGCGGCGAAGATTCGAAGGCCGGTACAAGAATTAGGAAAGAAAAGTGAAAGGATGAAGAACAAAGGAGCAAAAAACACAAAATAGCAGAGCATAATTTCGACCGAGACTCATGAGTTTTTGTCTTCTATAGTTTTATATAAAGCAGATTTGAAAGGAATCTTGATATCTCGTGAGATGTAACTTTTGTCTCGAGATATCGCGAGATGATCGAAATATCGACCGAATTTTTGTATTTTTTCATTTCAAACTAGTGTTTCGTTTTGGACAGGTTGAGATACTCGAACTCTCGAGATCTTGACCGAGTTTTAACGAGTTTTGGTACTATGCTCAGCCATTGTGCAACAATCTTGTACTTTTTTTACAGTGTTTACATATAAAAAAGCATACATTATTAGGTATTCAACAACATTTCAAACTGTAAAACAACCAAATAGCTAATTCCTAATTTTCTCCTAGCTCTTGTATTTTTTTCTTAATTAAAAATAAAATTTTTAATTTTATTAGAAAAATAATATCATAATTTATAAAAACATATAATGGAATTTAGACATGAATCATCATTTGCAATGTGAAATACATCAGCAATGCTTTCAGTAATTTTAAAGAATTTTCAAAGTAGAGCAGAATTTCCCCTTATTTTTCGTCATTTTCTGTAAATTAACGCCTTTGAAGACTGAAGAAAATAGGACACCGTGAGGTATATCAGCAAACGGTGTCCATCATATATATAGGTGACCTCCAAACAGTTGGCATAAACCCTATTTTTTTTCAAATTTTTTTTTGTAGAAAATCATTTTATTTTTACAGAAAAATTAAAATATATTTTAAAAACAGAAAAAACGAAGATATTCCATAAAGTCATAGATCAGGCAACTGGGAAAGCATGTTCAACATGTAAAATATTGAACAAGAAGAAGCAAGTATACATCATATATATTTTTTTTGTTGCAAAAAACACTTTTGGGAAATAGTGTATTACCTTCAACTTGAAATCTCCTTCAAATGATGTTGATATGCAGTAAATATCCTCAATTGTTGTTGTATAACAACAAATTTAGTGGATGCAAGCAAGATTTATGGGTTTTTGGTAAAAAATTGAGCCTTGGGGGCGGGGGTGTGTTTGGTCAGAACAGTCGAAATATCACCGAGAGCTCACGAGCTTTCAAAATTTATTGTCGAAATGAGGCACTTTTATAAGGTGCCTTTGTATCAGTTTTGGACAAAAAGAAATTTCGGTACAGAATCATTCCGAGATGCCAATTTTTCGGCCAAGAAAATGTATTCTTCTTATTTCGCACGTATCTCGACCAGACCCTGTCGAAACCCTGTCAAATGCCGAGATCTTGCGATACCTCGAACCATGATTGACTCCTTGACAGGTGATTTCATTATGTATTATATTGAGACAGGTGATTTCATAATGTATTATATTGATTATGGATTCTAAGGTTGGAAAACCAGGAATAATGACTTGATTCATTACGATTTGGGTGAGCCAAATCATTAGTGGGGTGACTCATATTATTCCCACGTTTTTCTTTCACACCTATTGGGACATTCGGAGAGAAGATATTTGGCATATGTTGGTTCACTTTTTCAGCAGTGGTTATCTCCTTCATTAATTGAACCATAACCATATTGTGCTCATCTCTAAATCATCTATCCCGTGCATCTTTTCAGACTACCGACCCATTAGTTTGTGTTATGTGGCATGCAATATAATCGCCAAAGTCCTCATCAACCGTTTACGGCTTCTTTTACCTTCTCTCATCTCACCTTATTGGAGCGGCTTTGTCCCCAAGCACCAGATCTCAGGCAATGTAATGCAAAGTCAACTTTGAACCAGGGAAACCAGCAGGAGATTGATTGCAGCAGGATCGATACACTGAAAATAACAAATTAAAAACTGCAACTCTTTTTTCTTATGGCTACTTTTCTGTTACATATGAAGAACATAACAGGATAAGAAGAAGAACAAAGGGATATAGAAGGGGGGATAGGGTTCGGCTCTCTCAGCCCTAGAAATTTGGCTTTGTCAGCCCTTCACCCTCACCTTGGGATAAGAAACGTTGCCAAAGCAACGTCAAATCAACTTCATTAAATTCGTCTGGAGGCTACTAAGAGTCATTACATGTATAGGCAGAAATACCTTGCCCCTCAAGTAAATAGAAAATAGAAAGTAACTTGCTACCAAGTAGCTTACAACCAAAATAGGAACTTCCAAAAAAAATCTAGCTGCCTTATTTCAGAATAGAAACTCCTTGCTGTAGAAAGGGTTCAGCTAAGAACCACTCTACAGTAGCATCGATAAACCCATAAGCCCAAAATAGAAACAAGGGAGAGCAGAATTAGAAAGTTAGGGCTGAAACCAAACCAGCCTTTGGAATCCAACCAAACTTGGATCGAAGGATGCTTGTATGGTGGTGAAACACTGCTGGAAGTTTCACTCAGTTTGAATGGCTGAATTGTGAGATATGGCTAAAACATCAAATTAGAAGGTTTGTAGAAAACGTGCCAAATCAGCACTGCACTTGGCCTCCAAGAAGGATCGAGTGTAGGCCTTGTAGAGGTGATGGTATGCTGCAATTTTGGTGAGGCTACGATGGATGGAAGTGAAGTTATGAAGGTGGAATGAAAATAGAAGGTTATGAAGATGGAGCAATCCAGCCAACAGAACAGGCCAGAACTGGGATCAAGTGGAGTTATGCAGCCTTTGTTTTATTGGATCAGAAATAGCAGCAACAGCAACAGCAACAGCAACAGCAACAATGATCTGGGGTGTTGGAGGGTTGACAGCAGCCTTCAGATGGTGTTCTTCAGTAGCAGCAACAGTCACAGCACAGCAGTCACAAAACACAGCAGGAATATGGTTCGGTTGGGTGTAGTAGACAGTGAGAAGAAGACGATAGGAAAATAGAAGATAAGGGATAAGGAGATTTGGCTCTCACCAGCCAGGCTCTTAGCAGCCCTAAGGTTTCGCCTCTCTCAGCCAGGCCCTTGCCCTTCAAGCTTCACAATCAAACTTTAGAATAACCATGCTTGCAGCAGGAAAATAACTTTCATTCATCATAATCAAATCGTGGGTAGGCTTCTACAGCCTTTACATACTATGTAGAGGGCTATGCTTGCACCTCAAGTTACAAGAAAAAATAGAAACTACTCAACTGAAAATTAGAAACTAAACTTGAAAATAGAAACTAAGAAAATAGTAACTAGGATTGACTCAAAAATAGAAACTAGATATAATCTTCAAGTCTTCAAAAGAATCTTCTAAATCTTCTTAAGTCTTCAAATCTCCTTGTGGGACCCACTTGGATGACTTAATTGTTGCAGCTGAAATCTCCAACCTGTGGTCCCCACAATTCAACTTATTAACTTTAGAAGAATGACAAAATTAACCTTCACTTAAGGACTTGAATAACTAATACTTAAAAGACTACTGTGCCCCCACAATTTTCAAGGCTTATTCTCACCAAGCCAAAAATAAGGTGCTGTGACACTGTTCGCGTGAATAGTGTTTTTGCCTCTTCTTCTTCAGGTTTTGATCTACATCAACTCTCCCTTTCTTAGAAAGAAGTCGACCTCGAATTTTGAAGTGAATAGGAAGGAGTGTTGTGTTGTGCACATCCATCTTCAATCCGTAGAAAAATTCAGGTGATTCCTAGGATGTACGAATGTAGTCATTGAGGCAAGGACGTCGCTCTTCAAAGTACTTCAAGGGGATGACAAACTCCATGTATACCACTTCAACGTCTTTGGATGTTTCCACGGGATTGTCTTCTAGTTCGTCTTCTACCATTGTGTTCTTGACTTCCACATCAATTTGATGTCTGAGCTTCTCAACCACGATCTCAACCACTGGTGTAGCTTGGTCTACTTGAATTTTGTTAGCTATATGTTCTTGAATTTCTTCAACACAGACCGTCTTAGTAGAATCTTCTGTTGGTGAAACTTCAATCACAGTCGCTGCCACTTGCTTTTGAGTTGATGTGTTCGGCGTTCCCTGTGGTTGTACCGTCGATGTTGTCACCTTTGGTTGTAACCCTTTTAGAGTAAAACAATGGTATAGATGGTGTCGATCAGGTAGGACACACGTGTTGTTTTTAGGTTCAATCCAACCTTTTCGCTCGTCCAACAAATCACAACCTACTGCAATAAAGCTCTTTGGAGATGCTACCAACTGACACCAAGCACCGTCATAGTATGAGGAACACTCAAATTCAACAAAGACTTGACCTATAGGCATGATGCAAATCTCTCCTGTCAGAGACATCATATCCACCACGGATTGTGCAATAATGTTGTCACGTCACCTCTCATCAACATATAATATGGCTGTGCTCCCAATGGGTAGACGAACTCGGGTCTTGAGAACGAAGGGAGGTGGATCTATCGAGGCTTGGTTGGAGTTTCCCTCCGCCATAGCTTTGATACCAAATAATGTAGAAGGGGTTCAGCTAAGAACCACTCTACAGTAGCATCGATAAACCCATAAGCCCAAAATAGAAACAAGGGAGAGCAGAATTAGAAAGTTAGGGCTGAAACCAAACCAGCCTTTGGAATCCAACCAAACTTGGATCGAAGGATGCTTGTATGGTGGTGAAACACTGCTGGAAGTTTCACTCAGTTTGAATGGCTGAATTGTGAGATATGGCTAAAACATCAAATTAGAAGGTTTGTAGAAAACTTGCCAAATCAGCACTGCAATTGGCCTCCAAGAAGGATCGAGTGTAGGCTTTGTAGAGGTGATGCTATGCTGCAATTTTGGTGAGGCTCTGATGGATGGAAGTGAAGTTATGAAGGTGGAATGAAAATAGAAGGTTATGAAGATGGAGCAATCTGGCCAACAGAACAGGCCAGAACTGGGATCGAGGGGAGTTATGCAGCCTTTGTTTTATCGGATCAGAAATAGCAGCAACAGCAACAGCAACAGCAACAATAATCTGGGGTGTTGGAGGGTTGACAGCAGCCTTCAGATGGTGTTCTTCAGTAGCAGCAACAGTCACAGCACAGCAGTCACAAAACACAACTGGAATATGGTTTGATTGGGTGTAGTAGACAGTGAGAACAGAAGAAGACGAAAGGAAAATAGAAGGTAAGGGATAAGGAGATTTGGCTCTCACCAACCAGGCTCTCAGCAGCCCTAAGGTTTCGCCTCTCTCAGCCATGCCCTTTGCCCTTCAAGCTTCACAATCAAACTTGAGAATAACCATGCTTGCACTGGGAAAATAACTTTCATTCATCATAATCAAATCGTGGGGAGGCTTCTACAGCCTTTACATACTATGTAGAGGGCTATGCTTGCACCTCAAGTTACAAGAAAAAATAGAAACTACTCAACTGAAAATTAGAAACTAAACTTGAAAATAGAAACTAAGAAAATAGTAACTAGGATTGACTCAAAAATAGAAACTAGATATAATCTTCAAGTCCTCAAAAGAATCTTCTAAATGTTCTTAAGTCTTCAAATCTCCTTGTGGGACCCACTTGGATGACTTAATTGTTGCAGCTGAAATCTCCAGCCTGTGGTCCCCATCAGTTCAACTTATTAGCTTTCGAAATGACAAAATTGCCCTTCACTTAAGGACTTGAATAACTAATACTTAAAAGACTAATCTGCCCCCACAATTTTCAAGGATTATTTTCACCAAGCCAAAAATAAGGGGCTGTGACACTGTTCACGTGAACAGTGTTTTGGCCTCTTCTTTTTCAGATTTTAATCTATATCACTCCTATATTACAGAACAAAACAAAAATACTAACAAACTAAAATTAGAAACTACCTAATATATGTTAGCAGAACCGTGGGTTAGAAAGAGAGAATTAGAGAATGGCTTAATATCATTGTTAGGTAAGCCCCTCTATTTATAATAGTGGAAAATATTACAAATGGACATAAATAGACAAAAATATCCCTAACTAACTGACTCAATGAGAGCAGCAATCTAATCCTAATAACTTAACAACTAAGCTAGCCCAAAAGGACCAGAATACCCCCACGGTATTCTGGATTACATATTCCAACACTCCCCCTCAAGCTGGATTATACATATAAGTAAAAAGAAGCTCCAACTTGAACTAATAAGAAAAAAAACTCCAACATTCTAACACTCCCCCTCAAGTTGGCGCATATAAGGGACTAATGCTCAACTTGAATAAAATGGGAAGAAACAGAGTTGCAATAGAGTCCAGCTTGACAAATGAATGGAGCTCTCAAATAAACCTTCAATAACTTGTAATAATTGATCTTCAAAACCTGGGCAGACTTGGTCAGCAAACTTTCACCAATCTTCATCCTCTGTCCAGTGATGAATCTCAGATTGTCACATTGACATAAAATCTTGAAGTGTAGAACTAGGGTAGCAAGCAGCGGAATAAACTAAATCAGGCAGTGGAAATAATCAACCCAGCTGTAAATCCTCAAATAGGCAGGCAACAACCAAATATCTTCAATACTTTATTACTTCAATCTCCCCCTTACGGCAAACTCAACCCAATAACAAAGGATACCCAATGGTAATGGTGGAAACACTGATCTTGTATGTTTTGCATCAAGTGTTCCTGCAAGTTCTGCTACTGCAATGTCTGCAGGTGTACTATACATAATCTCCTCCTCACGTGTAGAAGTACACGTGGACATAATAGAGATGATGTAAGAGATAGTGCAAAAGTATAATCTTCTAGAATTTCCAAAGGTGCTATGCGAATGCAAATAGAAGAAATGACAAAGTAGAGTAAACCATAAACTTCCAAGGTGGTGATTGGTAAGTGCCAAAGGTATGGTATGGGAGATGGGTATTGGAAGAAGCAGTGGGATAAAGAATCATGGAGAAAAAACAATGCAATATATAAATTGTCAACCATCTTCAAAGGATCAAGCAAACTCCTTAGATGGAAATTCCTGCAGGGGAGAAACACCTAACTCTAATATTCAAATTTGATAAGTAAACATATCATACTATATTATAAATGTAGAAACTCAAAAGTAATGGCAAATCTTTTCATACCAAAAATACCCTTCAACAATATCAATAAGCCCAAAAAAATACCCTTAATTAATTAGTAATTATTAATTGTTATAATTTTCAGCTAAATTAAATTCTTCCTCCATTAATGAACCCCCCTCAATGTTACATTAATTATTCTGTTATAAAAATTAATGGACCAATCGTATCCCTACTCAGTTTTCTCACGTTTTTTCAGATAAATTCAATAAGAGATAATTATTGTTAATTATTAATTAGAAATTAGAAATTATAAAGAGAGAGTAAAATAATCCCATTTTTCGTTGTAAAACCCCACTTTCCACATGTATAAAATAATCCCATCTTATCTTACCAAAAAAAAAAAAATTACAATGTTATCCATTATTCCTTGAATAATCAATAAACCCCCCTCAATTAATTGTTATAATTTTGAAAATACCCTTCATTAATTATTAACTATTAATTGTTATAATTTTCAGCTAAATTAAATTCTTCCTCCATTAATAAACCCCCCCTCAATGTTACATTAATTATTCTTTTATAAAAATTGAGGGACCAATCGTTTTTCCCTACTCAGTTTTCTTACGTTTTTTCATATAAATTCAATAAGAGATAATTATTAATTAGAAATTAGAAATTAGAAAGAGAGTAAAATAATCCCATTTTTCGTTGAACAATCTATAAAACCCCACTTTCCAATGTATAAAATAATCCCATCTTATCTTACCAAAAAAAAAAAATTTACAATGTTATCCATTATTCCTTGAACAATCGATAAACCGCCCCTCAATTAATTGTTATAATTTTCAGCCAAATTCAATTCTTCCTCCATTAATAACATCTTATCTTAAAAAAAAAAAATAAAAATATTTCAATATTATCCATGATAAACCCCCCCTCAATGTTGCATTAATTACTCTTGTAAAGAAATAAAAGAAAAAATGGATTACTGTAATGTTTGTTTATATAAACAATTTTATTATTTACGTAAAACATCTAAAATGTTGGGTGTTCATTTCGGTGATTCATACATGAAAAAAAGCAAACACGTGCAACTTTACTAGTCTGATTTGAAGTAAGGAAAGACTCCAATCTTCAAGGCTTGATCAATTTTCAAACACGGAAGAACCAGTGTGCAAAACTCCAATTTGTAAACTTCCACATGCTAAATAGAACTGATGAAGATATCTGGGCAGAATTGATGTAATAAACTAAAAAAAAACTTGGATCAGATCTGAATTAGTGAACAATGCTAGGATCAAGCTCTGAAAGTAAGCTGGTTTTGAACCAGTAGAAAAGCTTCACACAATTGAATAGGTTCATAGTTGCAACCAATAACCATGGAACACACTATTATAATCCCAAATAAACTGATCTCCAGGGTAGTAGATTCGACTCTTCAACAATGCGAAAGAAATTCGATCTCCAATAGTAGGATTCTTAGTCTCAACTCTCAACAACAGGGCAGTAGTAGTCCTCATCATGGTACTAAATCTCGTTTCGTTTCGGTGTTTCGGTGTGACCGAAATTTCCGAGATACCGAAATTTCGACCGAAATATGGTATTTTTCTGTGGGTGTAAAATGCCAAAAATGATCGAGATTTCGGAAATTTTCGAAACGAGATTACCAAAATTTCATCGAAATTTTTTAAATATTCGAAATATTGCATTTTTTCATATCGGACTTGCATTTCGTTTCGGACAGGTCGAGATACTCAAAATATTCGATATCTCGACCAAAATTTTCGGGCTTCATACTCAGGCTCAGCCCCACATGGAAGTTCAGGCCAGGCCGGGTGGACCCAGGCCTGTCAAGTTTCCTTGAGTAATATAGGTATATAAATATATTTTTTAACCATTCCTTCATTTGAACTACGCTTCTCCTTCATTTATAGAGAAGCCCTGATCTCCAGATTCCAACGTTTAGCGTGTTCTCACTAACTCTTTGGCACATTCTGGGAGCACTTATTCTACTGTCATTCCAAGCCCCACGCATCCTTTGGATGGGCTGGGGCTATCAGCACCATCAACTTGTTGGCTTCTTTGTCCCCCGGGAAAAAAAATTGTTGGCTTCCAACTCAGTGGACTTACTTTTGGCCAGTTGCTCAGTGCCATGGTGATTCAGAGTCCAGTTGTCACTTGTTTCTGATGGCACTACAAGAAATTTTCCCTTTTGGGCTGGTTGGTTAAAATTACAGAGATTTATATCGGCTGGAAGTTAGAAAAAGGGTTTGGTACTCAAAGTTGGGCATTACCACCTGGTAGTTGGTAAAAGGCATTTCATCGGAGGTGGATTTTCTGTTCAAAGAAAACATCAAACATGGTTGAAAGGTCTTTCCGATCATGACCATGTTGGGTCTAAAACTTGATTTGGTGTCTTGCTGAGTCAAGACATGGCTTTCCAACCATGATTGATAGCCCCCATGATATGGCTAAATATTCCCCTGCGTTGTGGTGTATCAAACCACCACTTAATTGAATCAATGGAGGAGCTTTGTGGATTGGAGCTGTGATGACTTTGGCTTATAATTTTTGGAACTTTCATTAGAACTTCAGATTATACTAATTATCTTAATGATTTGAATCAAATTTTTATGATGGTTAATAAAGAAATAGATATGACCCTCCCCAAACCCCACAGTGGTGGGAGCCTCGTGCACTGGGTACGCCTTTTTAATAAAGAAACAGATATACATAATAAATTTCTCTTGGATTTGGTGATACGTTCATAGCCATGTGATATCGACACCATGTTTGGCTAATATTTTTTTTTGGTGAATAAAAATTCATTACCAAAACCCTGAAGGGGAAGAGAAAAAGAAGGGGGGGGGGGGAAGAATACACAGGGAATAAGGGGGGAATATACAAAGCCTCAAGCCCTAGGAGCCAGAGGGCTGCAAAAAGAAGCAACTAGACCCCAGGAAACAACAATATGCCTGTTCGTTGGGGAATCAATAATAGAACCGTGAGGGAGCATATGAAGTCTAGAGCTGACGTTGAAGGAGATGGCTTTCCAAATCTTGTCAATAGAATGGGAGTTGGAGGTCCATCTACGAAGATTCCGTTCCATCCAACAATATGCCTGTTCCTTTGGCTAATTTTATGTGAGAGGTTTTCTGGCTTCTTGTGTTTCAACTGTCATCTATGTCCTTTACAACTTTTTACGTATTAAATACTATTAACAACTCCTATGGTATAATGACTTTTGTATTGTTGTATTGGTTTGTTCAAAGTTAATTTTTTTTGGAAACTAATATGTTCCTTATTTGGGTTGCAGTTGATGGAGAAACAAAGATTGATAGAATTTGCAGAAGCACTTCGCAGCAAGCTTAACTATTTTGATGAGTTGGAAAATGTAAGGTTTAGACTTTATCCTTTCTGAACTATGTTTTTTTTTTTTTTTGAAAAAAAAAACCCTTTCAATTATATTGGTATAGATGTCTGGCATGGCATCTCAATTTTTATTCAGTCTGCTCTCTTTGCAAATGGATGTTGTACATGTTAATCTTTATGATGCTACATCAATTATATGGAGCATAAAACCTTAGGGTTCCTATCTCTTTCTGAGTTGAAATCCTTTTGATATGAGCAAATTCATTGGTGGTCTGGGTCTGGCTTACTAAAGACAGCATCTCTACAAACCTAGGAAGTGTACATAAACAAAATGTGTGATTCCATTGGTTATCAATACTTGTTTATCTTACTTCTCTCATGGATTATATTCCTAGCTAAGTAGCGTCTATGGGTTTCAGTCGGTTCAGTCCCAGCCATAGTACTATATCTCGCGATATATCGGTATCTCGGGCCTACCGAGATATCCAAATATCCGAGATATCGCAATATGACCGAAATATTGCATTTTTTCTGCAATATTTCGAGGGTCCATCTCGGGGTATTTGGCCATATCTAGGCCTCGAAACTTCATGGACAGCCTTATTTAAGCTTAATAAACACATTTAAACCATAAATTGTAAAAATGTGAATTCAAATTGGTGTTTTGGGCTTGCACTTGATTGACATACGGTACGCGACCCTAATGTATAAATAGTTAAATACACATAGATTAGGAAGCTTAATATTTAATAATAGTATTTAACTTCATCACATATCAAGTTAAAGCCAATACACATTGATGAGTGCCATGATTCTCATAAACTCCATAATATTCAATAACTCGCTTAAAGCCTTAAAGGCAATACACTAAGTGTCAAAGTTAGTAAGTCACAACTCGCAAGTCACAACTCACAAGTTCATAAATCAATGAAATCACAACTTAAGTTACAAATTACAAGTGCTAAATCGCTAATAGTAGTTGATGTGCCTCCTGGATCAATCCCACTCATACCGAGTCGACGTCCATTGCTCTCTGCTTGAAGGACATATGTGGACCACGGTATAGAATCGGAGAAGAAACGAGTGTAGTCATCCACAAGTGTCACGTAAATGGAATCATCAACATACTGTAGGTAACCTATCCTAGGATATAAACTAGGGTTACCAATCGATCCAATCCGTGAAGAAGATGATCCACTGTGATATGATGTTGCGCGCGCAAAGAGGCGATGGCATTGGCTGCATGTATGTCTGGTGAGGTTGGTAGCTAGGTCCGCTAGGGTATGCAAAGATGTTATCTAGAAGATGATCCAAGATGTCCTCGGGACGGACTAGTAGTCATAGTCCCCTACCCCACTAAACGCCCATATGATGATGATCCATATCCATATCCACCGTAAGGTTGTGATGCACCATAATCCGATGCCAATGGAGTGGTATGTGCGAAAATTAAAATAATTATTTAAGAGCAGAAAATAAACCGACACCATGAAGCCGTAGATCGGCCATTGGTGTCTAACATATATTTAATTCATTACCATCTAAGTCATATTACCCCTAATTATTTCCTATTTTAATTGTAGGAAAATGAATTTTTAAAACCAGAAAATTAAAAAAAAAAAAAGCATATGGAAAAAATTTCGACACCGTGAGGCTATAGATCGGCCTCGTGTCTAACATATATTAATATCATCACCATCTAACAAAATTTGTACATAGTCTTTTCAAAAAATAGTTTTAGAGGAATAGAATTTACCTTAAATAGTGGAAAAAGGCTTGGATGATGAGCTTAGATGACCCTCCGATGAGTTTATCGGCGAAAATCCGACAACAATGTGCTTGAACAATGGCTAGAGTGTTGGATGAGAGCTTGGAAGAGTGGAAGAATAGGCAAAAGACTGAAATTCCTTAGCAAATGCAGCTCGGTCGAAATATGGACCGAAATCTGCGAAATATTGTATTAGAGCCCCCTTCACGTGACACTTTAAGCCAAAATACCATATTTCGTCGATATCTCACGAGATACCGAGATATCGTCGATATCTCACGATATCTCACGAGATATCGACGAAATATGGTATTTTTTCATTTCGACCTGATTTCGCATCTCGGTGAAGCTCGAGATATACGAAATTAAGCGATATTTCGCAAATATCGCGAGATTTTGAACCATGGTCCCATTCAAGGCACCCAATCCTATACCCATCAATTATTTAATCAGTCCTAGTTACCAGGACCAAGACCAATTAATAGTTGGTCGGTCGGTTTGGGTTAGGTTAGATGGTTCTTAAGGATCAAGAACTCAGTGCCGACATTGGTTTTAACCAGCCAGAACAGAGATTTTCCAGGTTTTGACCATATCTCGGTCAAAACCTGGAACTTTTTCCAAGCCAACTTGAAACCTTGGTTTCGAGGTCTAGAAGTTTTTTTTTTTGGGGGGGGGGGGCCTTATGCTGCCTATTTTTAAGATTTTGAACCCAATCCATGTGTTAGCTTCACCAGAGAACACTCAAAATAATGCTTGTGGTATTGACCCAAGTTTGATAGTGTATATTGTTCTTAGACTTGGTATCGAATAAGGTTTGACCGGAACATTACTCCTTCAATATAAATATTATATTGAAAGAGTTATATTCCGGTCAAACTTAATTTGGTGTGTCCGAATGCTGTTATCGCTCTGAATGAAAATAAATTTTTAGACATCAAAACATATGAATAGTTTACCGCACTTTTGGTTTTTAGCAATGTTTTATTATATTAAGATTTATAGAATTTTTAGATTTGAGAGAAACCACAACATTTTAAGTTAAAAATTGCACTTACCGTCGAAAATCCGATTTTGTTCTTGAATTGGGGGGTTGACTTTTTATCCTTTTAGAATTTGATTTTTTTAAAACTATTTTTATTGGATTCAAATAGGGGGTATTTGCGTATTTATGAATAATATCTTAAGTAAATGAAATAACAATCATTTACTGAAATGATATTTGGCATAAAGAAGTGTCTGTCCATGTATCGAGCCAGGTTTCCTCAAGTTTCAATGGGGTTAAGGGAATTTATATGGGTGTTCAGGTCGAAACTTGCGAAATTACCGAAAGATGACCGAAACAGGGTTGAAACCTGCAGTTTCAACCTAGTTCTACTTCCATGATGTTTCTTAAATTGTTCCAATTTGGACTAAAACTGTTTACATGTCTAATTGGGCCTTATCCAGTTAAACAGTTCTTAAAAACCATCTTCAAACTTTTGAAGAAGAGCTGCGGTAGCATTTCTAGTGTTAGGATGAAATTTTCATCCTTACGATTCAACTGATGCAAAATTACTAATAACAAATCAACTTAAAACAAAAATTTGTTCTTTTTCTCAGAAGTGAGACTCGGCTTTATGCCCTAGCCTGCTGGAATTGTCTCTAGTCTACCTCTGTCTCAAAATCATCAGGCCTGTAATCACTGTCAGAGTCATCAGAGGCAGCCTGTTGATGTCTCTCTAACACTGCCTTATCAAACTCATCTCTTGCCTTTTGCATTTTGGCAATCTTCTTTCTTCCCAAGAACTTAGCCATGGCCTACTGTACCTCATAAGGAACTTGGTTGCATTTGGCCACATCCCTGTAGCCACCAGCCAGATTTCACTTCAGTCTAGCGGCCCCTCCTGAATTTAGTATCTTATGACAATAATTACACAGACTTTTTCTTGTCATTTCATATAAGAACTCCGTGCCTCCATGCTATATCTCCAGATCCACCCTCAGCCATTGTGCAATCTTCTTACTTTTACACTGTTACATAAAAAAATGCATTCATTATTAGTTATTCTACATCGTTACAAACTCCAATAACAATCATATAGCTATTTCCTATTTTTTCCCCAACTCCTATATTTTTCTTAATTAAAAATTGTTTATATTTTTTACTAATAATAATACCATAATTTATCAAAAATAATATTGGAATGAGACTTGAATCATCATTTTCAGTTGTAAATTCAACAACTATACTTCCATCAACTTTAAAGAATTTTCAAACCAGAACAGAAAATTTACCCCATTTTTCTGAATTTTCTATAATTTTTAAAATCCAGAAATTAAAATAACGAATCTATGAGACCGTAGATCAGCCAATAATGTCCAACATATTTCAAATTGACTTCCAAATACCAACTATTAACCCTTTTTTTCACAATTTTGTTGCAAGAAAATAAAAAATTTTCATAAAATTAAAATAAATATTTTAAAAACATAAATTGAAATTCGGCTCCTTGAAGTCATAGATTGGGCTACAGTGTGTAACATATAAAAAATTGAATGGCAACCACCTAGTACTAATCCAATTTTTTTGCAAAAATTAGTTTTTGAGAATAGTGATATACCTTCCAACTTTGGATCTTGCACAAATCTTCCCACAACGCAGAAAGTATTCGCTTCCACTGCGTTCATCTACTGCCCAGCACTGGTTCCAATATTGTACAGCAGTGATTTGGCCAAAAGAGCATGAAAAAATTGAGCTTTCAAGGTTTTCTATCTGTTAACAAAACAGAATTTAGAGAATGGCTTAAGTGATTAATGTGATCACTTAGCCCCTTCATTTATAACTTTCAATAAGAGGGCAGAATTACAAATAGGCCCCCTGCATAGCCGACTATGCTAGCTATAGGGAATAAAACAGAGAAAAAACCAAAAATACCCTTATCGGGTTACATAACTCAACACTCCCCCTCAAGTGGGGGCATAGATATCACACATGCCCAACTTGACTAAACTAGGATGAAATAACTTTCCACTTAGGTCTTTAGGGAAGACATCAGCAAGTTGATCATCAGACTTCACAAAAGGTATACAAATCTCCCCACTCTCTAACTTCTCCTTGATGAAGTGTTTATCAATCTCCACATGCTTGGTACGATCATGTTGCACTGGATTGTGGGCAATGCTGATTACTGCTTTGTTGTCACAGTACAACATCATTGGATGATGAACTTAACCACTAATATCTTGGAGTAAACTCTGAAGCCACAATAACTCACATATGCCCTGGGTGATCGCATGGAATTCGGCTTCAGCATTGGATCTTGCCACAAATTTTTTTTTTTTTTAGTACTTCGGCCCATGACAAAATTACCTCCTACAAAAGTACAATAACCTGAAGTGGATTTCCTGTTTGGATTATTACCACCCAAGTCAGCATCTGTGTAAGCCTCAATGCGAAGATGATGATGCGGAGACAGGAGAATCCCTTTTCCTGGAGCTGACTTCAAGTAATGGAGAATACGAAGGACAACAACCATATGAGTGGAGTAGGGATCATGCATGACCAAGCTTATTGCAAATGCAATGTTCGGTCTAGTGTGGGAGAGATAAATTAAGTTTCCCACCAACCGTTGATATCGACCCTTATCAACCGGATCACCATTCTTCTCTTGCAGGCGAGTAGTAGCTTTTAAAGGAGCGTCACATGGATGACATTCTAACAAACCAGTCTCTGACAGTAGGGCTAGAACATACTTCCTTTGGGAGAGAAAAATGCCTTTGGGAGAACGGGCAACTTCAATCCCAAGGAAGTACCTGAGCTGTCCTAGATCTTTTATTTAAAATTCTCATCCCAAAAAAGTCTTCAGGTGAGAAACTTCATCTGCATCATTACCAGTCACAACTATGTCATCAACATAGACTATAAGAATAGTGACCTTATCTCCATTTCGCTTGATGAATAAGGTGTGATCGGCATTACACTGATTGTATCCTACAAAGATCATTGCTTTATGGAACCTGCCAAACCAAGCCTGAGGAGATTGCTTCAGCCCATATAATGCCCGCTTCAGCCTGCAAACCTTCCCATGCGTCTTGTCATAAGAAAAACCTGGAGGAACCTCCATATAAACCTCCTCTTCCAGCTCTTTCTGAAGGAATGCATTTTTTACATCCAATTGCTCTAAATCCTAGCCTAGATTGACAGCATATGACAGCAAACCCCGAACAATATTGAACTTTGCAACTGGGGCAAACGTCTCCTGATAGTCAATCCCATAGGTCTGAGTAAAGTCCTTGGCTACAAGTTTGGCCTTATATTTGTCCACTGTTCCGTCCGGCTTTTGCTTGACAACAAACACCCATTTACAACCAACTGGTTTCTTGCACGAAGGAAGAACCACTAGCTCCCACGTCTCATTTTTGGATAAGGCCGTCATCTCTTCCGTTATGGCTGCTTTCCACTTTGGATCCTACAATCGTCTCCTGCTATTTTTGAGGAATAGAAACAGAGGAAAGAGAGGACACAAATGCACGATAGGAAGGAGATAGCATCGTAAGAAACAAAATTGGAGATGGGATGTTGGGTGCAAGACTTAATGCCTTTATGAACAACAATAAGTAAATCAAGAGAAGGGTCCTTACCAGGTGATGTAGCAGAGTCTGGATCTGGATCAAGTTTTGAAGATTAGAGAAGTTACAGTAGTGGTAGTCTCAACTTGCTCTTTGTGCTTCCGGGTATAGGCTTTATCAACAGGAATCTGACTCACAGGTCTACGCTCCCCCTGAATAGGAATCAAACTGGAGACAGAAGTTGGAGGTTTTGGAGAAGGTTCCTCTTGAATAGGAGCTGGTAGGAGAGCAGACACATCTTCAAAATCTGGATCATGCTCCCCCTGAAGAGGTGGCTGAGAATAATACGACAGGGATTCATGGAAGACAATATCCATAGTAACCAAAGTATGCCGAGTGGGCGGATGATAACACTTGTATCCTTTCTGGGTGGCGGAGTAGCCCAAAAAAATACATTGAATGCTCCGAGGATCGAGCTTGCCATGATGATGATGGTTGCGAGCATAACAAACACAACCAAAAATTTTTGGGGGGACCACAAAAGAAGAAGAACCCTGGAGAAGGTCAATAGGGGCACGACCATCAAGTATAAGGATAGGCATTCGGTTAATGAGGTAGGTGGCGGTGAGGATAGCATCAATCCAATATTGAGAAGGAACCTGGCGTGCAAACATAATGGCCCGAGCCAATTCCAGAAGATGCCATTTTTTTCTTTCAACCACTCCATTCTGGGCCGGAGTCTCGACATAGCTGGTTTGATGAAGGATGCCATTTTCAGCCAAATAATTTTGGAACTAACCATCTATGTATTCCCTGCTATTATCACTCCTCAGAATTTTTAATGTGGTATTGAATTGGGTCTGAACCATACGATGAAACAGCTGAAAACATCGAAAAACCTCAGTCTTGTGCTGCATCATATACACCAAAGTGGTCCTAGTAAAGCAATCAATAAAGGATACAAACCATTTATGGCCAGAAATTGAAACACGACGGGCAGGGCCACACACATCAGTATGAACTAAAGCAAAGAGTGAAGTACTTCTTTTATTTAATGGAGAGTAAGTGGAATGACTCTGTTTAGTCAAAATACAGGCCTCACATAAAAACTCATCCATTTTACAATCTTTAACTAACTGAGAAAATAAAAAGGCTAAAGTTCTAAGAGGAGGGTGGCTAAGCCGACTATGCCATAGAAGGAAATCCGAAGAAGTGGCTGAATGTAACTGATGAGCCCGGGATGAAGCTGACGCTGGACAAGTCTGACCCATGTTGAGTATGTAGAGACCACCATGTACCTTACCACCCCCAATCGTGTTCCCTTTCACCAGATCCTGTATGGCACAATGAGAGGGAAAGAAAGTTATTTTGTAGTTCAAATCTTTGGTTAGACTACTAATGGAAAGAAAATTGATAGAAAAGGAAGGAACATGCAAAACATGATTTAATGTAAGGGTATGAGAGCAGCGAATGGAACCCTTTCCATTTATAGGAGAAAGAGAACTATTAGCTACTCGAACACTATCTTTTCTAGAAGAGGGAGAATATTGGTGAAACACATGGGAAGAACCAGTCATGTGGTCATTAGCACCGGAGTCTATAATCCAAGGAATAGAGATAACCGATGCACAATGACTACCGACTGGAATACATGAAGCTAAGTGAGAACCAGAAGGGGTAGCAAGTGTAGATGCCGTAGTAGGAGCAGCAGAAGAGGCCTGTAGCATGCGACAGAAAGCTAGGATTTCATCTTGAGTAAGACCAATATCTGTAGAAGGGCAACAACAACAGTTGTAGTAGATTCAATAAGATTTGCATTGGGTTTGGACTTCCCATGGCTACGTTTTGCTTCAAAACCAGCAGGCTTCCCATGTAATTTCCAGCATTGAGCCTTAGTGTGATATGGTTTGTTGCAGTGTTCACACTTGACAGGCTCCTTGGAGGCAGCATTACCACCATCGGTAATGGTAATGGAAGTGGAGCTGGAAGTAGTCTGTAGGGCAGAGCGATCAATAGTAGGAGTATGCAACATAGCTGCCCGACGAGTCTCCTCTGTATGTGTGAGAAGCCTTGTAGAACTGAATGCTTGAGTGATCAATATAGATCACCAAGCTCCTTTATTTATATTCAAGGAATAGGGAAGCTTTCCTAATCCTACTAGGAATAGGAAAGCCTACTAGGAATAGGAAAGCTACCCTTGCCAATTCAGACTAGGAATATCTAAATAAGAATCAGCTAAGGGAGAATAAACATAAACATAAAAAAAGACAAGTATACCCCTATCGGGTAGAACTAATTATTCTAACACTCCCCCTCAAGTTGGAGCATAAATATCAAACATGCCCAACTTGACAAGAATAGGATGAAAAACTTTTCCACTTAATCCTTTAGTGAACACATCAGCTAGTTGGTCAACAGACTGCACAAAAGGAACATAGATCAACCCTTCTTCCAACTTCTCTTTGATAAAGTGCCTATCAACCTCCACATGCTTTGTACGATCATGCTGAACAGGATTGTGAGCAATACTAATGGCAGCTTTGTTGTCACAATACAACATCATGGGAAGACGGACAGGAACACCAAGATCTTGTAATAAACCTTTGAGCCATAGCAATTCACAAATACCCTGTGCCATAGCACGAAATTCTGCCTTGGTACTAGACCTTGCCACTATGTTTTGCTTTTTACTACACCATGTAACAAGGTTTCCACCAACAAACGAGCAATAGCCAGAGATGGACTTCCTATCAGAGGATCCCAGCCCAATCAGCATCAGTACATGCTTCGATACGAAGATGGCCATTCGGAGACAGAAGAATTCCTTTTCCCGGGGCGGACTTCTAGTAACGGAGAATTCGAAGAACATCATCCATGTGAGAAGAATGAGCATCATGCATGAACTGACTTACCATACTTACAGTGATGCAGATTCATCACCGAAATGGGCTTATTTCTTTTGAAATAAGTCTAGGGTTGGGTTATATGTATGTTGGGCCTTTGATCCCATGGGTTTTCTATGTAATAGGCCACTTTAAAGAGCCTAAACTAGGGGTATATAGGTTGCATACGGGATTAGCCCAATACTTAGTTATTTTTATGTTTTTAATTGAACCGGTTTAGAATTGGATGCAACCAATTCTAAACCGGTTCAATCTAAAAACAGGAAAATAAACTAAGTATTGAAAATAATAATCCTAATCTATGGCTCCCTATTCAAGCCCTAAGTTCAGGGCTTCTTCTTCTTCTTCCTTCTTGGAGCTGCATCAACTCTCCCCGTCTTGAAAGCATTCATCCCTGATGAATGGCTGGAGATCACAGAATGGTCTTCCAAAACAGGATCAAGTTTCTTGAGTTCATCTTCAGCGGATGGTTCAAGCTTGTATGCGGACAGCAACTCTTTGGTGGATGAAGAAGGCTGCAATTCTGGCTGGGCAGTAGCCTCTAGACGTACTACATGAACAGCTTGTAAATCATCATCATCCAAATAATTAGCCGCATCATATTCATCATCAGGAGGGAGTGCATGAATATGAATTACGCTTGGTTCTTCATCTTCACCTTGAACTTTTTCTTTTTCAGCCACGTTGATAGGCTTCTTCTTGTGTGGGCAGTCCCTAGCATATGCCCCTTGTCTTGACAGTAATAACAAGTGAAGGGGTCATTTCGGCCCATAGGAGCCTTCCCCTTATCATCCACACGTGGGGGAACAGCAAGGCGAGAGGTGCTGCCTTTCGAGGAACCTTGTTTTGAGGTGCTATTGTTGATGTAGGCCAGCTTGGAAGTAGAACCCGGCTGTTTACTTGAAGCTAACAGCTCCTCTGCTTTCAAGGCCTTCTCAAAACAATCTCGAACGTCTACAACGTCAACAACCCCAATTGTCCTATTGATCTCACTTGATAGACCCAACCTAAATCTAGAAAGCATTTGGATGCCCTCCTCCCTAATGCCAATGCGAGAGGAGAGAGCATCGAATTGCCTCATGTACTCAGTGACAGTCATGGTTCCTTGGCGGAGGGAGTTGAATTTATCCTGTAGTTGAGACCTGAAGTGCCTTGGCAAGTATTGCTTACTTAAGTCGTATTTCATGTCTTCCCAAGTGCGGGGTGCAGTACCATTAAAGTCCATCTCTCTTTCCGCAGTTCTCCACCACTCACGTGCTGCTCCGACAAGTTTAGCACGGAATAACTTCATTTTTTCCTCTTCAGACAGGTCATACCAGTCAAAATAATCTTCTATTGCAGCAAGCCAATCATAAAATACCTGGGGGTCAGAGTGACCATCGAATTCCTTCAGCTCAAGCTTCAATTTTTGGTTGCCTGTATAGCGTCGATTAGTACCCTGGTCTCCAGTGAAGTAGGACCTCATATACTCCTCAAAAGTAGGCTGGCGACCTCTGTCTCTGTCCCGGTCTTCTCTATCTCTGTCTCTGTAGCCTCGGTGGTGATCTCTGTGTTCCCGAGAAGGTTCACGGGCATATCTAGGTCTGTCCCGACGATCTCTATAATAATCTCTATCATACCTGTCATCTCGGTCAGTCCTGAATCTGTCCCTGTGACCTATATGTCCATCTCTATAACCCCTATAGTCCTGTATTCATCACACAGTGACGGCTATATCTGGTCGTGTATGAGATAGATAAATAAGCTTGCCGACCAATCTCTGATAAGGACCTTTGTCAACAGGAACACCCTCCTTTTCTTCAAGTCGTGTAGTAGCTTCCATAGGTGTATCAGAAGGATGACACCCTAGCATTCCAGTCTCGATCAGCAAATCTAGGATGTACTTCCTTTGAGAAAGAACGATGCCCTTTGAAGATCGAGCAACTTCTATCCCTAGAAAGTACTTAAGGTTTCCCAAATCTTTTATTTCAAATTCTTAGCCAAGGAATGTCTTCAATTTTCTGATCTCATTATTATCATTCCCAGGGACCACAATGTCATCCACATAGACTATGAGAATGGTTATTTTTTCACCATTCCTTTTTATAAACAGGGTATGATCAGCATTACTCTGCTTATAACCCACAGAAATCATAGCCTTGTGAAACCGTCCAAACCATGCACTGGGTAACTACTTCAGCCCGTATAAAGCACGCTTCAATTTACACACTTTGCCGCTGGTTTTATCACATGAGAAACTCGGTGGAATATCCATATACACTTCCGCTTCAAGCTCTCCATGGAGGAAGGCATTCTTCAAATCTAACTGCTGCAATTCCCATCCCAGATTTACTGCACAAGATAGTAGTACTCTGACAGTGTTTAGCTTTGCAACTGGTGCAAAGGTCTCTTGATAGTCGATCCCATAAGTCTGAGTAAATCCCTTTGCCACCAATCGTGCTACATATCGATCCATAGTGCCATCTACCTTCTGTTTCACCACAAACACCCACTTACATCCAACTGGTTTCTTTCCTGGAGGAAGAACCACAAGCTCCCATGTATCATTCTTTTGTAAGGCTTTCATTTCTTCCATCATTGTTGCCTTCCACTTTCCATCTGTAAAAGCTTCCTGGCAATTTTGGGGAATACGAATAGAAGAAAGAGAAGAGACGAACGTACAGAAGGATGAAGAAAGGGAATCATAAGAGACTACATGAGAAGGATGCCAAGTACAAGCCCGAATACCTTTGCGATGAGTAATAGGTAAGTCAAGAGAAGAAGGAGAAGAGATGTTACCTGGAGAACGATCTGGTTCTAGGCCTGGCGACTGGATTGGTACTGATGCTGCAATGGATGGTAGCTGCATGCTTTTGGAATGTCCCCTGTGGTAGGTTTTGAGACTAGAATCATTAATTCTCTTTTGAAATTCCCTAATGGTTTGTTGGACTGGAGTCAACTCCCCTTGAAGGAGATTTTCAGCAATAGGACTTTCAGCATCATCTAAGTTCTCCCCCTGGGGAAAATCCTCGCTGTCTTCAGTAGGAGGGAGGGGAGGAGTAGGGGTGGGGTCAATATTCGGTTGGTTCTGTACAGGAAGCTCAACCAACACATCTTCTCTGAAAGTCTCCCCTTGAAGAGGTGTAGATGGATAATAGGAGAGAGCTTCATGAAAGATAACATCCATACTGACCAAGGTACAACGGGTGGGGGGGGGGTGGTAACATTTATAACCCTTTGGGATGGAGAATATCCCAAGAAAATACAACGGACGCCACGAGGTTCAAGTTTGCCTGGGGATCTGGTATCCCTAGCATAACAGACACAACCAAAAACCTTAGGTGGAACGACAAAGGAGGAATATCCCTGTAATAAAGTAGCAGGGGTTTGTGAGTCAAGGACTCGGGTAGGCAGCATTAATGAGATAGGCTGCAGTAAGGATAGCATCTCCCCAATATTGGGAAGGAACAGAATGGGCAACATAATAGCCCGAGACACCTCAAGGAGGTGGCGGTTTTTCCTTTCAGCCACACCATTTTGGGCTGGGGTAGCGACACAACTAGTTTGATGGAGGATTCCATGGACAGCAAGATAGTGTTGGAACCGACCATCTACATATTCTTTGCCATTGTCACTCTGCAATATCTTGAGAGTGGCATTGTATCGGGTCTGAACCATCTTATGAAAATTTTGAAAACAGGAGAAGACATCACTTTTGTTATGCATTAAATAAACCCATGTACTCCTAGAATAACAATCAATAAACGAAACAAACCAACGATGGCCTTTGAGGGAAGGTTTTCGGCTAGGTCCCCAAACATCAGAATGAACAAGATTAAAAGGAGAAGAATTTCTTTTATTAGAAATAGAATAAGTGGAACGATGTTGTTTGGCCAAAACACTGGCCTCACAAAAAAATTCGTCCTTATTACAGTCTTTAACTAAAGCCGGAAATAAAAAAGACAATCTACCTAAAGGGGGTTGACCTAGTCTTTTATGCCATTGTTGAAGTTCAGAAGAGACTAATGAGCTTTAATGAAGAGGTGAAGGAAGTGGTGGTGGTGAAGTAGGACTCCCATTATCAAGCAGGTACAATCCACCATGCATCTTACAACATCCAATCGTTGCCCTCGTTGCCAGATCCCGAAAAACACAATGTGAAGGGAAAAAAATTACTAAATCACCGGTAAGACTGCTGATGGAAAGAAGATTAGTGGTAAATTTAGGTATATGTAAAACAGAAGATAAATTTTACGAAGGAGAGCAACTGATAGATCCTTTCCCTCAGACAGAAGAGAGAGAACCATCAGCCACTCAGACTTTATCTTTACCAGAAGTAGGAGAATAACGATGAAATAGGCTGGAGGATCCAGTCATATGATCAGTGGCACCGGAGTCTATAATCCAGGGAGAAGAGACTACCGATGCACAATGACCAGCAAAAGAAATACCTGAGTGGGCTAAATTTGAACCTGGAGGGTTGGAAGAACTGGCAGGAGTCGATGTAGTGGAAGTAGTGGAAGCCTGTAACATACGATGGAAAGCCTGAAGTTCATCCTTGGATAGTCCAGTGTCGGTAGGCGGAGTAGTAGTGACAGCCTAAGTATGATTAGCTTTGTTTTTTGATTTCTGGGTAGCACGATTCGCTTCAAAGTCAGCTAGTTTTCCATGTATCTTCCAACATGTGGCCTTAGTGTGCCACAACTTACCGCAATGATCACATTTGACTGCTGCCTTTTCAGACTTAGAATTTCCAGCAATAGGAGGAGTAGAACCAGTCCCAGTGTGTAGAGCTGATCGATCTGGTGGTGTAGTATTAAGCATAGCTGCATGTCGTCGATCTTCAATATGAACCAATGCATAGGACTGTTCCAGTGTAGAGAAGGGATCTTTGCTGAGAATCTGAACCCTAATTGGATCGTATTCAACATTAAGGCCAGTCAAAAAATCATCAACCCTAATTTTATGGACATGCTTCTTATACGCAGCAGTCATTGGCAGTAGTGGGCGGATTATCAGAGTCATGAGCAAGTTCTTGCCAGCACTTGCGAAGTTCAGCATAGTATTGAGAGATAGTCAACTCATTTTGTTTAGTGTCATGAATTTTTTTTTCTTAACTTATATACCTGAGCATCATTAACAACCTCGCAATAGTTATCCTTTGCGGCCTTCCATATCTGGGGCAGCAGTATCAAGGAGAAGATAACCGGGTGCAATGGAAGAATGCATAGAATGTATAAGATAGGACATTACATAGAGTCATTAGATATCCACCGAGTTAGGGCAGGTCCTTCTTCAATAGGTTTGGGAAGGCTGCCTGTAAGGTATCCTGCATAGCCACGACCAACAATAGTAAGGTAGGTAGACCTTGACCACATCAAATAATTAGTCCCATCTCCTTCTCCATTGCTGATGGTTTCTCTACAACCATTTTGGCCCCAGAGCTATCTATTCCTCTGGCATCCCTAAGGATGCGCCCCTTTCTTCCATCATCTCCCTTGGCTCTTGGTCCCCCCGCCTCCCCCCTATCCCCATCCTCTCCTTGATCTGGCCTTCCCTCCCCCCCTCCCCATCCATTGCTAACAAAATCACTTGGCTCCCCTCCTCCACTGGCCTCTTTAGCTTCAGCTTTGCTTGGAATTTTGTCTGCCCCCATGCCCCCCCTGTCCCCTGGCACAAACTGGTTTGGTTCAAAGGTCACATCCCCCGCCATAGCTTCCTAGTCTGGTGAATCCTCAACCATTGCCTTCCCACCCAAACATTTCTCATCCATCGCCGGATCCCTGCCAACCCCTCTTGTACCCTTTGTTGGTTTGGCTCTGAAGACATCGACCACCTTTTCTTGGCTTGCCCCTTCTCCCAAACCATCTGGAAAAAAGCCCTTTTGTTCATTTGGCCCCACAGCAGGCGACCCTTACCCTTTGCTAGAGAGTGGCTTTGGATGCTCAGGTCCTTCCCAGGAGGCTCTATTTTCGACACCATAGGGAAGCTAGTCTTTGGAGTTTCGCTTTACCATATCTGGATGGAGAGAAACCTTCAAAGATGGTCTACCAATTCTAGATCTTTCGACTTGATTTGGAAGTCCATCTCTTTTGACGTTTCTACGAAGCTGAGCTTTCTCCCCCACAAATCCTTGTTAGATTCTCCCAGGAATAGGCATATTGTTAGAGCATGGGACCTTGATTGTGCCATTTTACAGCCCCCAGCTTAGTGGGCTTGTAGCTTTTTTCTCCCCCGCCCCCCCAGCTTTCCCTTGTATTTCTTTCTTGCCCACCTCGGGCTTTCTTTGGTACATTTTTTATTCACCAAAAAAAAAAAAATTTAGTCTCATCTAGTTTAGTGGGAGAAGCAAAAGGAAGGTACTCTGGATGAGCAGATCCATCTGAGTTGGCTGAAATAAGATCAGACATGATGTTGAAAGTGTAGAAGACACGGGTTTTGAAATTCCCACAAATTGAACCGTCAGAATAGGCTCAAACTGGGATCGAATTCTCTGCAGGTAGTATGGAATAAGTCGTCAAAAAATCAGCAACTTCTGATGAGTAAATAAAAAACCCTAGCAGGGCAATTGTCAGAATCGAGCAGAGAACTAGGTTTTGAATTTCCAGAAATTCCAGCTGTCAGACGAGGCTGAAACTGAGGTTGAGGTTCCCTCTTGTAGTAGAGAACAAGTCCTCAAAATATGAGCTGATTCTGATGAGCCAATAAGAAGCCCTAATTTCAGCAAATTGGGCCAAAAAACTGTTTGGAGAGAAATCGCAGAGCTGAATCTGTCTTTGACTTGATCCAATGCTGCAGTCTTCAAACAGGAAGGGGTGTGTACCACGAATAGCAGGAACCAATCTCCAGTAAAAAACAGAAATCGAACTTCAGCTTTTGGGGGAAGAACATGATCTCCAATAGTGGAGGGAATCTGCCGGCAGTAGGTCACACCTGTAATCTTCAGTCTTCAATGAGGTGAAGTTGAGGGCAGCATCTAAATCTCCATTAGATCACCTCATAGGTGCTGCCCTGTGTGAAAGAGAGGAGCCGAGAGTGGTGGAGAAGGGAGAAACCAGAAACCATGGGAGGGGGGAAGAAAAAAAAAGAAAAAAACCTTTGAGAACTCCTTCCTAGATCAGAATTTGCTCTGATACCATGTTAGAAGCCTTGTAGAACTGAATGCTTGAGTGATCAATATGGATCACCAAGCCCCTTTATTTATATTCAAAGAGTTACAATAATCCTACTAGGAATAGGAAAGCATACTAGGAATAGGGAAGCTTTCCTAATCCTACTAGGAATACCTAAATAAGAATCAGCTAAGGGAGAATAAACATAAACATAAAAAAGGACAAGTATACCCCTATCGGGTAGAACTAATTATTCTAACAGTATGAACCAAAGCAAAGGACTGCTCTAGTGTAGGAAAGGGAGATCGGCTAAGCACTTGCACTCGAATAGGATCATACTTCACATTCAGACCTGCCAAGAAGTCATATACACGGATTTTGTTGACGTGTTTGCGATAGGCAGCAATATCAGTAGCAGTAGAGGGCTGAAAGTCGGAGTAATGATCCAATTGCTGCCACAAGCTTTTGAGAGCAGCATAGTACGCAGATACAGATAACTCCTTCTGAGTGGTGTCATGAGCCTTCTTGTGAATCTCATACACCTGAGCATCATTCCCAATGCGCCCATAAGTCTTTTTGGCAGCATTCCAGATTTGATGGGCTGTTTCCAAAAGTAAAAAATTGTCGGAGAGGTCTGGTTGCATAGAGTGGATCAAATAGGACATCACCATAGCATCATGAGACATCCACTTTTCTTGCGGAGAACCAGGGTCAGTTGGCATGGGGTTAGTCCTAAGAATATGGCCAGTAAGCCCACTACCAGCAATGGTCAAATAAGTAGACCTAAACCACTTGAGATAATTTGTGCCATCGAGTTTGATAGGAGCAGCAAGGGCCGAAATTCTGTCCGGGGCTGTCCATGAATCCCTAAAGTTGCAGAAGAAGAATCCGAGCCTGTCATGCTGGCAGCCAACTAAACACTTGAAGCAGCAAAGAACCGATGCAGCCAGGCAAGAAGAAAAAAACCCTGATGAGAGAAAAATCAATCCAAATATTGAAGGAACCTTGATGTTGGCCAAAAACTCAGAACCAGTAGCTGAAATCAATGTCGACTGTCGAGTGGCCTCCTTGGTGATAGAAACTCCTCCAAAAAAAAATTAGCAGCAACAGGCAGCCCTAACCCAAAAATCGAAAGGAGAGATCTATTGGGGTTAGGGGTCTTCAAACAACTGGTAGAGGCTGGATGGATGTTGGTCAAGGTTGCAGAACAAGCTCCAACAATGGAAAATCAGCCTTCAACAGTAAGAGGGGCCTGATCTTCAAAATTCTGGAAAACTCCAATATCGCAGAGATGGGGCTAGCAGCTATCGAGCAGAAATTAGGTCATGAAAAAGTGAAGAGGTAGGTTGGGGTGCAGCAACTAGATCATACGATCACCTCATTAGTGCTACCCTTGGGTGAAGGATGAGAACCAAAAAGAATGGAGAAAAAAAATCGAGGGAAAGATGAGGGAAGAAAAATCGATGGGAGGGTGGTGGGTTTTGAAAACCTAGATCAGAGAAAAGTTTGGCTCTGATACCATGTTAACAAAACAGAATTTAGAGAATGGCTTAAGTGATTAATGTGATCACTCAGCCCCTTTATTATAACTTTCAATAGGAGGGCAGAATTACAAAAAGGTCCCTGCATAGCCGACTATGCTTGCTATAGGGAATAAAACAGAGAAAAAACCAAAAAAACCCTTATCGGGTTACATAACTCAACACTATCGAAAGTACTCAGACACCAGAAAATGGGTCGAATATTTGACCCATTTCATGCGAAACCTTGCATTTATATCTAAGGATTGGAATAGTTTCGACCGAAATCGTGTTGAAACACTGAAATTTGGTTGAAGCTTGGTAAGCCTTTGTTTTGCATGCCATTTCGTTTGGATACCGGGTGAAACCAAAATGTTTCGCCGAAGCTTACCGGAATCTCGCGAAACCATGCACTCAAAACCACCTCCAAACAAGTAAACAAACTCCTATAAACCCCTATTGAGGTTGGTAACTGCATCACATTTGTCTTTTCTCATCACTTCAATATAGATCTTTTTCAACCTTTTTCTTGTTATCCTTTAACACCTGCAATTTGCACTATTAGTCCTCACTGGTGCACATATTGGTATCTGTTGCAAATAGCTAAATCACCTCAATGGACTTTCCCTCATCTTGTCACCTACTGCTGCTATGCTAAATTTATTTATGCATAGATTTTATGATTTTGTCCCTAGTCTTGCAAATTATTTCTGATCAGGAGTGTAAGGAAATTCAGTATTGTAAGATCATTGACATGGTATATTGGACTTAGTTTTATTTGACTCCCGAATAATATATAGTGTGGACATTGGTGAATCCATGCCTAGCCTTTGATTGTCTAGATTTGTTAATTTAGTTTTAATCCACCCCAACCCCCCCCCCCCCCCACAAAAAAAAAGCAAAAAAACAAAAAACAAAAAAAGATTTGTTGAGCTAAGGTACTTAGGCACCGCTTGATAACCTTACCAGGTGTTTCTGTTCTGGAAATGTGCTGGGAAACACCAAAACATTTTTTTGTTTCTCAGCACAGTTTTTTTCATTTTCTTTGCTGAGAAACCGTTTTTTACCTGCTTGGTAAACCTGTTCTGGAAACGTTCCCAGAAGACAATTGGAACACCATTGGTGCTTGATAAAATCTGTTTCTAAGAATATGTAATGTGATCAATTTTAATAATATTTGTCTTGAATAATGTACTTTAGATAATAAAGGTTAAAATAAACATTGTAATTAAATATCTTCCCTATTTGATATTAATTACGATAATACCATTTCTTTGTCAATTATACCAAAAACAAAGACTTGTAAAATCCTTTTCTTACCAACCTTAGCATAAAATTAAAATATCTCATTAACATAACAAAAGTATAAAAATATGTCAAATTTTAAAGATGCCATGAAAATTGGGTTCTTGTGTGGATTAGTAGCATAACTGACTATGCTATGAACAGTTGAATAAAGAAGGCCTCGGTGGACTCGAACTACCATCCTCTTGGAACATGCTTATGTTCCAAGTGCTCTACCAATTTGAGCTAAAGACCCATCAAGTAGTACTTTATCAGTGGAGCCACTAAAGTCATGCTTATCTACAACTTTTATGAATACCCAGATACTCCTAATTCCCCACTAAGCTCATATTCTAAGACAACTCAGCTGAGCTCCCTCATTTTGTTGAGCCATCCATTGTCCATCTCTACTTTCCTAGTGTACAGCAGTAGGGGTGTCAAAATCCAACCCGAACCAATCAAAAAACTGGATTGAATTCAAACCAAACCCTTATCATGCAGTTCTGGATTTGGGTTTTTGGAAAGGGGAACCGATTTAGACCGGTGCATGTCAAAAACCGATTCACACCATTCAAAACCAGACCAAAATGACTGTTTGACACCCCTATGTAACAGCAGGGTTCCCTGACCACCTTGAGCAATCAGAGATTACTTTCTTGTGTGAGAACATTTTCACTATGCATTTGCAGTCCCAACTAGAGGAGAATTACCGTTTTAGTTCTGTGCACATAACCAACCTCACTGCTATCAGAGACATCCAAATCTGGACCATTGGAAAATTCCTACAGAATAATGGGTTTCATTCAACAATGGCAAGCACAAACAAACCCTACGGTTCCACAGGCATAAGGCAATGAGATGTAGAGAATTAACCAAATGGGTGCCCTAAAAGCAGGGCCACTCAATAGCTCAAGGCCAAAATATAAATTAACAAGGACAAATAGAGTTCCATAACTCCCATCCTCGCTCAAGAGTTGCAATGGTACAAAACATGTGTGTACAACACCTGTTGTTGTACTTCAATCCAACTACAATGCACTTTTGGAATATAACCATAGCTACACGGCCAACAAACTTGATCATCAAAATTAAACTCAAGAATCTTATAATGTAAATGAGAAGCTCTTCCTTATGGAAAGACTTGTTTTAAAGAGAAGCAACATCAAGATTCTTCAATGTATTAAAAGCAACCACAACCTTTCCCACGAAAAAAATTTAATCAACAACGAAGAGAACCACTAACTATCTCTTGAGGACAAGGTTACAATGAAACTTGGCAAAGCATCAACAAGAATTCCAGACAGCAATCATGTGAGAATCATGAAGATTAGGAAATTGTTGTATATGCCTCTATGTTACATGGCAGCGCAATCCTGTTGAGAACTTCTCTCAGTGGAAGGTACCAAAAGAACACAGTAATCAGCAGGAAGTAGCATTCCAGAAAATTCCCAAAACAGAGAACCACTGCTATAATAACAGGTAGCAGTATAGCAAAAGTATGAAGATTTCAAAATCAGAAAAGGTAACAGTGTCTTATACTGTTCCACTGCTATAATAACAGCAGTAAGTACCCAGATTAGTATCATCTCTTCGTTTTCAGGATCAATATCCATCTAGTACCAAGACATTCCAAAATATAAAGAAATCAATTAGGAAAAATCAAGCAAGATCAACTACAAAAGATAACATTTCAAAAGCAAAGTACGAGAAGAAAAAAAACAATCAAATCCTATTCAATCATTTTTGCAACTACAAATATTAGAAGCCTCACTTTGAAATTTCAAAAGATAATCAACAAAACTACTCATTCCCATAAACATCAACTCACACCCAATTTAACACATTGTTCAACATTCAAAGATGCTAACAAGTAACAAATGAGATCACACATTGTCTTTTATTTCTTCACTAACTCCCTTTGTATCCTAAATGCCCATCCTCTTTTGTCCTTATTCCTACCCATATCCTTTATTTACCTTAGTTCCAAGATTACACTTCTTCTTTAACTCATTATCCCTCCTCTGTCCTTTCCTTTTTTTGTATCCCTCCTCTGTCCTTTATTTAAGGAAAACAGTTCAGTACAGTATGGGCTTAATCCAATGGTCAGATCTCAAATAATTTGAGTAATCCTATTGGAATCAGGATATCTCAAGAACTGGAATTTGATAGCAGGATATCAGCTTCAAAACAGAATTTGATAAGACTTCATTCAGCAGAAAAATAAACCTATGACAGAACCAGAATAATGATCTGAATTAAATGTAAGAAACTATAACAAAGTACTGAGCTTTTGAAGAAGTTGACCTCTACTAGGAAACCTGGAAATCAAGTAGAAGAACTGAAAACAGAACTAGAACGTAGGTTTAGAAAAAGGAACACAGTAGGAAAACTGAAGATGCATTATAGCAAAACCTGAATAATAGAATAATAATTAAATAAAGCAAACAGAATTAATTGAAGAGGCAAGAGAGTAGTATCATGTACAGGGTAGAAAGAATTGCAGAAAACTAAAAAAACTAAGCTGGCTTCCCACCAAACCTTTACTTGGAATCCCACCAGGCTTCTATTGAATCACAACAGCAGAAACAGCTCTGAACACACAGAAGTGAAAGGTTGCAGCTAATTTGGAACATCTTTAATGGGCTGTTTTGCAATGATTTTTTGAAATTTATTTAATGGGACCCTTTTCCCTACTTTAGTAGATTTTCTACACACTGAAAGGACAATGACAAAATTGAAAGAGCAATGTTGCATTTAAAGTTAGGAACCAAATCTGACATTACTATTGATGAGTGGGTCCATTGCCTTCTCTTTAGAGCAATCCTTTCAGGTATTGTTAAAGAACAACAAATTAAGGTGAGACAGAAAGGGAGAGAGCTTAATTTGCTTCAATTTTTTACTGAGAAGAGAGAGATTAAAAGCAAACCTTCAATTGTGGCAGACCCTTTTCAGCTCTTTTCTTGTTAACAGATATTCCTCCAGCCAACGTTTCTTTGCTGAAAAAACAGATAATTGACAAGCTAGCTTAATCAAGAAGGATGTTTGAAGGTACACTAAACAATATTAAAAGGGAGAAAAGAAATATGGATTGTCATATATAAGTATGAACAAGATGCTTGACAATGATCATTGTAAATCGTGAATAAGAAAGTGCCAATTGAAAATTTTTTTTTGGAATAATTAATCAAATGATTCGAGAGATACAAAATATAACTTAAAATCTAGGGCTGCCGAGTGTCTAAGAGTTTCTTCTTACCCAGCTTTTGAAAGCTATGTCTAATTTATCAGTTGGTCAGACTGGGGATGTCTCTGCAAATAAGATGAACTGCTTCCTAGACCATTTTGTTCACCCACAAACTGGTCTGAGTAGATAGAAGATGAGGGAGACATAACTGGCACAATACCCCCATCTCTCTCTCTTCTACTACTACTAGAAGATTCTGTTGTAGACTCTTCTGCATTTTGCAACTGTAAAATGTTCAACTGTGGCAGAATATTATTGTTTCGAATTGTTTGCAAGCCTCCCTGGTTTGTTGCTTCTCTCTTTGTTAGGTCTCAAGGTGAAGAACTCAGGGAAGGTGGAGGAGAAAAGCTAGAGGCTTCCCTTGGAGCTCAGCAAGGTCTGACATGTCCTATCCATGAAAATCCAACCAAGGTTCTTCAGTCTAAACACTTTTATTGTACAGAAGTGTTAATCCAATTCTTATCATCAAGGGACTGTAGGCTCCAATGCGGTTTCTTATAAGGTTTTGCCACTTAGTTGCGATGGAAACAATGAGCCAAGGATTGTTTTTCTGGGACTGTAGGCTCCTGTTTCTTAAATACACAGGAAATTTAAGAGAACAATTATAGAAGAAGAGGAGGGTTGCCAAACAGCCTGGGATCACCCAATTCTCTAATTGAGTTTGATAAAAAACCACTCAATTAATTAATACACTAAGAAGTCAATAATTACCTTTTGTTTTTGGTAGAAAACTACACAGTATTTAAATGCAGCAACTTCAAAACTGTTTTCCAAATACAACAATGAAAAAGAAGGAACATTTGATGTCAAAGAACATGGAATACTCGATGTAGTAAAGACAACTATAATATTTCTTACATCTGCACCTAGATTCTTACATTAATCTGCAAATACAGTAGTCAAATGCCTCTGAACTCCCAATCAACTCAGGCAAATCCTATTCACTAAGAATCGCTACATGGATGAAAGAAGCACTCTAACATATATCAATCGATTAGTCCTATCTTATATATAGACAATTACAATGTTGTACATTATGGAGAAATCACATGAAGGTCAGATTCACGCATATGGAGTAATCCTACTTGGGGAAGGGCAACAAATAACTATAGAATCGAAGGACAGAAGTCACAGAATTGAGGCTCTAACAGAGATCAACTAATGCTCTAGTAACTGATTGAAGACTAACAGCATAACAGCACATAGAAATATTAATTTCCAAACTAGAACCAAATATATGAAAATTTTATGAGTTCTAGTTGCAGTAGAATTTCATATTTTAATTGGAAGGTTCAGATTTTGAAACAGTCACAAGATTCAGAACTAATAGCAGAACAACGAACTGAAATGAGAATTCAGGGCTCAATTTTCAAACAAGAGATTTGGAGAAATCCAAGTTGAAGTAGGAAACTAGAGATCACAAGATTCTATTAACAATTGGAAGAATTTAATCACTCAAAACCAAGACCAGATATCCCAACTAATCAACCAATCCTACATAAACACCACTACTTCGAACTGGAACTATTGAGAAAAGAAAAAGACAGAAGACCTCAAATCCAACCGAATGAGCCCATAGAACTTAGAAGCTCTTCTCTCTAACAAAGCCCTTAACAATTTCATCAAAAAACCCTAAGAAATCCTTACCTTTTGGTTGTTGAACTTCCTCGATCTACTAGCAGATGGCTTACAGAAGATGAGACTACCAATTTCTGAGACAAAATGGGTGAAAAAATCAGCCCTATAGTTCACAAACAGAGAGTGACACAGAGAGAGCGACGGAGAGGGAGAGAGAGAGTGAGTGAGCCAGAGAGAGATGAGCAAGAGAGAAGTTGCAGGTTGGTCCAGACGGAAACATGGTCCGAGGCGTCTGCAGTGAGCCAGTGACAAGCCATGGATGCGTCGGATGCAGCTGAATCTTCACGATTTTATTGTTCGTAGGACGATAAGCTCACAACCGAAGCATGTTTCACCGCTGGTTCCTTCAGATTCAGATCGCTGCCCAGCTACTGATCGAAGAGAAAAAAAGAAAGACTGCCAGGATCCTTGAAGACGAAGAGAGATGAGAGTGAGAGATAGCGAGAGAGAGATGAGGTACCTTGAGAGTTGCAGCGGTGCCGCAGAAACTTCTCCCTTCAGATCGTCTGCAGGAGAGCCAGAGAGCGACAGAGCGAGAGAGTGAAAGCAGAGAGCTCCGCCGTGAAGAAGAAGGTCTTTTTGTGAGAGTTTGTGAGAGTGAAGAGTGTTTAGGTTTTGGGGGTTTTGGTCGATCGATTTTATTGGGGGTTTTGGTCGATTGATTTTATCGGGCACACTTTTGGTAGATTTGTGCTGAGCAATGCAGAACATGTTGGACATGTTCTGTAAAAAGTTTTCTGGGAAGCAGAAATTTTGATTTATCCACCAGAGAACAATTTCTACGGAACACTGGTTATCAAGCACTTTTTAGGTGTTTTTATGTCTTTCAGAATAAAAAAACACCAGAAACAGTTTCTGGTAAGGTTATCAAGCGGTGCCTTACTTTCTTCATTTATTATAATTTTCCCTCTATAACTTTTGCATGATTATTCATAGCTCTTATTGGCTAATGTTGGGATCTGACTGCCATCATCTTGGTTTTATTAAAGCTTTTGCCTGAGATGCTCAGGCATCTTGTTACTGGTTGGGAATTGCTTCCTGATTCCTGTATATTTGATACTTTATGGACAAATCCTGCTTTTGTCTAGTACCTTTTGACTTTTATTAGATATATTCTAAGTTGTGCACAGATATAAAAATTGCATCTGTATTCATCTGCCTTCTGATTGTATGCATTTGTGCAGGTGGCTACAAATTTTTATTCTCCAAATATGAATGTTGGAAATGGGAAGTTTCTTCCGTTGCTGAAACGGCTTGATGAGTGTATCTCGTAAGTGATTCTAATACTTTTCAAATCAGACTGTAATTATATCAGCCTTCAAATTTCTATGCAAAACTATGCTTCTTAATGACATATGCCAAGGAATTTTGCAATAGCCTTTTGAGTAATTAGTTTTCTTCTGTACAAGTTTAGATATGTTGAAAGCAATCCACAATATGCGGAATCTGGTGTTTACTTGGTCAAATTTAGACAGCTCCAGGTACTTATATGATTTTAGTGTTCTAAACTCTGTAATTTCTGTAGCAGTTGAATACACACGATGGCAATCGGCAGGTGGCCGTGGTAGGATCTATAATTGTAGTCTGAATTAATGTGGTTCAGTTTGGATTCTGGTTTTCTAATTTATATTCCATTACATCCTTACTACAGTCTCGAGCACTTGGTATTATCCGTTCTCATGTTCTCTCCATTCTCAAAACTGCTTCATCTCAGGTATTACCCCAATATTAGGTTGAAAAAAATTATTATGTTTGTCATGTTTGGAATTGTGATATGTAAGTTCCGTATGTCAGGTTCAGGCATTGATTCGGGGTAACAGTGGCAGCAAAACAGCTGTTTCTGAGGGTGTGGAGGCATCTGTTATTTATGTTCGCTTCAAGGCAGCAGCCGGGGAGGTATTGGATTCCTTGTTTCTTTCAGACTACTTGTTACATACCAAAGGACAAGGGTACCAAGTATATTTTGGCATTATTTTGTTAATGTAAACCGTTTGTTTTTTTTTCTTTCCAAAATAGTCTTGAGATTGGACCATTCTGGTCCAGTTTTAGTCCTTTTCTGGATAGCCAGCCCAAGGCCCACCTGTATAAAAGGATTGGTTGATCCTAGCTAACTTTTGTTAAGTATCAGCCGAGGATGGCCAACCCAGAATAATTAGGACGGGATCAGTCAGGGCAGATCTGATCCCTGATTGTAATCCTTTAGTCCTTGATCTTCAGTGGTTTGATGGTCTGACCATCTGAGCAAAACATTCGGGATGTTGGACATTAATGGTAGGTCGCAGCCTTGTTAGGTACTATATTTTATCCTTCAAATTTTGGGTCCTAATAGTTCTGGGATTGTTACACTTGGTTCCAGACCAGAACCAACTTTAGTTTGACAGCAGGCCTAGTCTTTTATTTGGATCGCTGTCAAGATCCATAGAACAAGCTTGTCTCATGTTGCTATCGGTTAGTCTATTCGGAAGGCTGTAATCGATTAAATAGCCCTATTTGCAATCAACTTCTAAATTTGTTGGGTCCTATCTCTTAGATTGTGGGGCTGTCTTATCTAAGTTTATTTCCAGAACAGATAAAGATTGATAGTTGACTGAAGTCAGACTTTCATAACCTGCGGATGCCCTGTTTTGGGGTTTTTTCAATCAGATTGGGACAATGGTATATACTATAGTATCCAAACGTTGGATCACTTTGATCTTTTGGGTCCAAATTCCTTTTACTATTTGCCACCTTGGACCAAAAATCCAAGTTGTTCCAATGTGCTGAGTTGGAGATCTATTCAATCTCAAAAAATAAAAAAAAAGGATCTGAGTTTCCAATTCTGTTATTGGTTGCCACAACCTCATGTTCAGCCATTGGATTCTCTTTAGTGTGAATTTGAAGTCTTGTTCATCTGATTGAAGGGCCTGCTCGACCAGAAATCCAGCTTGATCTGAGTTGTGGATTTTGAAATATTAATTTTCTCTATTATATGGTTTCTCTTGGTAATCTGCGATCCTACCTGCTGGACAGAATTTGAAACCTATTTCTAGGTTAAGCTAGATTCCAACATAAACCTTCCTCCAAATCTTCTCCACAAAACTGATCATGGGGCCCACTAAATCTGAAGAAAATCTCTTCTTTAAATCCAGTTTTTCGATAGCTACAAAGGGGAAGAGTCTGGACTGGAATATGAGCTTGATACATGGCCTAAATAATTCAGCATATGGACCCACCGACACTGGCTTGATGAGAACAAAATCTGGACAGGCTAATCCCATCGATCTGCATCTAAGATGGTACGTTAAATAGCAGAACAAACAGTGAATCAATCCAGCAAATATGATCAATATTGAATAGGCAAAGAATGCCCAAAGCAGAGTATCGCAGGCCTCAAGTACAAGGTATAGACTATAGATCTGACCTTTAGAAAATTAGTAGGAAATTGAATCAGAATAGATGGAAAGCAACAGCAGAATATGAGCACTACTCAACCAGGCCGTGATCCTGGGATTTCAATTACAAGAAGCCTACCAGTAACCCCACCAATTTCATTCATATATCTCAATATCCATCTCTCTCTGATGCAGATCAATCGAAACGATCTGCTGGTGGTCGGTTCAGATCGGTGGAAGAGAAGGAGAAGAAGGAAAAAATAGAAGAGAACAAGAAAATTCATTTGTTGGGAGGGGAAAGAGGAGAGAGAAGAGAGATAAGAGAAAGGTGAGAGAAAGGAAAGGCAACTGCCTCACTTTCAAATCTAACTAATACTTAATTCCTTGTGAGAAGTTCTCTTAACAGATTGGTAGTCAGGATGAAGTCTAGCTAGAAGTTTTGCAACATGAAATTCGGCCTGTTGTTGCTTCAACTGCTCCAGATTAGTAGTCAAGGGCTGATGAATCTAGAACTCTTCAGCAATACCTTTATAACTGGCAAAATATTCATTCAAAATCTTATCTCCCTGTTTGAAGTTGAACGGCTTCTCATAGAGATCATACATGCAGGAGATATTATTCTCCTGAGAGAAGCTTTCACGTAAATCTTCCTAGACACCTTTGGCAAGGGTGTGAAACATCACATTGGAGGCAATAGCAGATTCAACACTGTTCCATAACCATATCTTAATAATAGAGTTCTCATGCATCCACTCTTCATAAACAGTGAGCGTGGCTGGATCTTTAGGATTAGTAGGAGGATCATTAGTAATATACTTTAACTTTCCTTTGGCATGTATGTATGGCTGCACTGCCTGGGCCCATAAAAGATAGTTGGAAACTTTGGAGAGTTTAATAGTAGTAATCTAAACTTGTACGTTGTCAGTGAGTGGTTTAGGATCAGCCATGAAACAATATCCAAATAGCAAAACCAGTAAACAAAAAAGAAGAGGGGACTGTCTAGAGACCAACAGCCGATGGATCCTAGCAGTCCCCCATCGAGTTCCATTTATAATCAGCAAATACAAAGAAGAGATTTTCTCTTTTTAGAAGGAATTGTAGATAGACTACAACTGAAGACTACCTAAATCAACCATGAAACAATACCCCAAACCCATTACAATGAACCATAAAAGTAAATCATGATAGAGGGAAAAGTCCTCTTATCGTAGTATAAGAAATTGTATCCCCACGGTACCAATAATGTGGCATATTAACATGACTTATGAATGCCCCTTACAAAGGTAACCCCGAAAAATAGATTGCCAAGGCCCATATGGCCCTACAGGGGCTCAAAGTAAGACCTTTTTAGGCCAAGTTGAGTTGGACTGCGTGCATCAGGTGATTAGTTTAGTCTTAAACAATATGCCATGACCTGACCATCCATCCTTTTTGGTCGATGGTCTAATAAAGCAGTTCAAGGCTCAGGAAAGAATCTGGAGCAAAACTCCTCGAGTTTTAAAATATGAAAGGTCCACCACTCGATTAACATCCATGATCAGTCACCTTGATTTGATGATCCATTGCTTCTCATGAACAATACGAATAAAATCAGCAATTGTCGGATTCTTATTGTCAAAGAATTGTTGGGGGAGAACGAAACCCAGTCTTTCGATCTTTGCAGAGATCTCGATTTCACAAAATTATGTATGGGAGACTCCTCAACATTGGTCAAATCATCATTTAATTAATCTTTAATATCAATTGTATTCTCCTCTTGAAGATTTTCATCCTCAAGAGATTCCTCGTTTAATTCATCTTCAACTCATTGTTGTAAAACTTCAAGTATTACTTCACCTTTATTTTTATTGAATTCTTCAAAGGCCTTTCTATGGTACTCTTTAAAAATTCCATAGTAGTCCTCATGTCTCGCATACCTTCTTCGTTTGAGTGAATATTTTTCCTTAATTGAAAGTAGCAAATCATGCTTAAGTAGCCCTTTCAAATTCCTATTTTGACTCATAAAAGGACTCCTAATTATATACTATGAGTAAAGTAAAGAGAATCAAAACAAAACTCTATCTAGCTAATAATTTTCTAATCTAACTGAAATATTATAACTACTAATCTTGTATGCTGATCATCCCTCCACTTTATGGGCTTAAAAATTAGATCCGTTACAGTTGAACCCAAAAAAATAAAAGGCCCAACCTCTATTATAACTACCCACAGCTCAATTTCAGCTCATTGGACTCCACCGACCCCTTATGGGCCTTCTAGAATTAGCTCCCATATGGGATCATAGTTTGATCCAACTGCATTATCTGATCTGTCAGATAATGCAATTTACCCACTCCAGCATTTGGAATGGCTAGTATGACTACAGGAATATATTTGGCAAAATTTCTGATGGGATGCATGACTGGACTTGTACACAGAGTAACTTGTTCATGCTTAACAGATAACTTAATTTATGATTGTAGCTCAAGCCATTGTTAGAGGAAATCGAAAGCAGATCTTCAAGGAAAGAATATGCTCAACTTCTTTCAGAATGCCACCGGTTGTACTGTGAACAGAGACTTTCATTGGTGAGTTTTTGGTTTATTGTATTGCATGAATACTCTTTCTTTATTTGTTGCTAATTGGTCACCTCTGATATTGTAAATATTGATATGCTTGTGGATTTCTGCTATTTAGGTTAAAGGCATTGTGCACCAACGGATCTCTGAATTTGCCAAGAAAGAGGCTTTGCCATCATTGACCAGATCTGGATGTGCATACCTTATGCAGGTAGAGCATAATATCTAACTGTATTTGCTTCTTCCCTCATTTCTTTTTGGTTAATAGCTGAAGAATTGATGTTTCATGGCAAGTGATTGAAAAAAAAAGAAAATTTTTAAATATTTGATGTTCTTTTCAGGGAATAAAATTGGTTAATCTTATAGTGATACTATTTGACATTCAGCTGATTTTTTTTTTTGGGTGAACCTTAAAATCCTTAATTGGTGATTTCCACATCTAGGCGTCCAGTAGAATGAGGTGTTCAGAATAAGGGGCTGTTTGACAATGTTTTTATTCCAAATTAGTATTTCTGAGTCAGAATACTTTTTTTGTGTTTCTGTTAATTTGGAATACTTCTGAACAAAAAATGTTGTATAATAAAACTGGAAAAAAAGTAGTTCTGCCACTAAAAAAATAACAGAAACACGTATGAAATGCACATTAATAAAAGTATTTCTTCTGTTTATACCAAATTACATAAAATGCCATCCTACACATTTTTATTACTCATATATATTTGAAAACACTATTTTAGCCACGTAAGCAAGATCGTCGAATGTATCAATCAGACACGTGCGGTGATGGTGGTGGAGGTGGAGGTGGAGGTGGAGGTGGAGGTGGTGGTGGATGTGGATGTGGTGGTGGCAGTGGAGGTGGAGGTGGTAGTGGAGGTGGAGGTGGTGGTGGCGGTGGTTGTCAAGGTGTTGCCTTGGCAATGCCTGGGCGTCCAGGCACATTTTTTTGGATGGGTGCCTTGGCTGCCTTGGTTCGTGTAGATGCTGTGACAACTATGGTAGTAAAGGTGGAGGTGTTGGAGGTGGAGGGTCGATTGCCCGTAATATCGGGCTTTTTTGTTTTAAGTTTTTTGCTTATGTTTTTATTAAGCTTCTTCAAATTGTTTCTCAAATGGCCATAAGAAGTGTTTTTTTTTTCATCCAGTTCATTTAAAAAAAGCATGAAAATAGACTGGACAAGACATATAAGTTCTCTTCCTAATCTGTTCCAGAAAATAAAAAAACAGAGGAAGTGTTTTTTTTAGCATTACCGTTCCCTAACTCATCTTCTGGAGAACGTGGAATATGAAATAAAACTACGGGGAAGAAAAGGTTGAAAATATTGTTAAGAAGCTGTAAACTTCTTCTTTGAGTACCATAGGTCTGTAATATTTTTTTTTTGGGTGAATAATATATCCATTACCAAAATGAAAGAAAACAGGGAAGCCCCCAAGGGGGCAGAAGGAAATAAACAATGCTACATACAAGGAGAACCCTCAACCGGGGGGGGGGGGGAGAGGAGATCAGAGAGAAGGCCCCAGGAGACAACAATATGACTGTTCCTTGGGGAGGTAATACAAGAGGAAGGGGTCCTAGGAATTTTGCTTATGACATAAAAAAAGATGGAATCCCAAATCTGACGGAGAGTTCTTGAGTTGGAGGTCCATCTTCTAATATTGCGTTCCATCCAGATAGAAGAGATGGTTGCGACAAAAGCAAGCTTCCTAATCATATCACAAATAGAATTTCCAGAGAATGACATTTCTATCCAGATCTATTCTCTATTGAAAGGAAGAATTCTTCGTCTCCTAGACCAGCAACGCTCTAAAACTCCTGCTCAAATTTAGGAGAAGAGGTGGTCAACATCTCCCGTGGCAGATTAGTAGAGGCAACAGATAGGAGACACAGGGATATGCTGGTGAAGAAGGAATGACTGCGTAGAGGCAGTTGGAGAGCTCGCAATACACAGAAGCTGTGCCAGGGTTGTGGCCTTTGAATCAAACAATCTTTCTCAAGGGGAGATTGTCCCCCTTGATCTGATAAGGTCCCAAGAAGACGGTGTTGAACATGCCTAAAGTAGGGGACCAACATACTCTGTCACTAGAACCAGAAGGCCTTCTAAGTAATGGAGGAGAGGCCATACCATATTGCTGCAAGGAGAAGGGATGGGAGGGGATTCCAGTCATCTTGGCAATGATATCCGCAACAATGGAGTTTCTGTGAAGACCCAATCTATGAATCTCTCGGGAGCTAACAAGGGGGAGCAGGACTCCCAATGGATGCCAGTGATCTAACCAAAGTTTAGTAGAGACACCATCATCAATCTTGCAAATAACAACCTCAAGAGCTAACGACCTGAGTTTAAGGATTTTTCTCCACGCCTAGGAAGCATCCGAGCATGGGAGGGCCGTCCAGATGGAGTCGTTTTTAAGTTGCCAGGAATAGATCCAATCAGCCCCGATACTATCCTTCTTGTCTACAAGCTTCCAAATCAATTTTAAAATACCTGCTGAATTGACCTCTTAATTCTACGCAATCCAAGACCTCCTGATTTGGGAAGGCAAACAAATGCCCAGCTGATTGGGTAGAGGAATCGAGAGTTTTCTTTGCCTTTCCAATGGAACGAACACACAAGAGCTTCAATATCCGTGATGATGGATTGAGGCAGACCAAAAATAACAGACCAATATATATATATATATATTTATATATGAAGATTGAAGGACAGTTCTGATAAGTTCCAAGCGGACAGCATATGAGAGGAGCTTACCTTTCCATAATTGAAGTCTCTTACGCATGAGGTCAAGAATTGGAGTGCAATGATGACCTTTCAGCCTATCTGGAATAAGGGGAAGCCCCAGGTATTTGACTTGAAGATGAGCTGGAAAGAAGTCTTTGCTTGAAAGAGCCTTTTTCAGCATCAGAGAGACTAGACAAAAAAGTTGAGATTTTTGGGGATTGATTTTGAGGCCAGAATATTCCTCAAACTTGTTCAGGCAAGCCATAATAGTCTCTATAGATAGAATATTTGCTTTGGAGAAGATCATGAGGTCATCTGCAAATGCTAAGTGAGTGATCTTGAGCTTCTTGCATTTGGGCATAGGAGAAATGAAATGTTGGTCGATCTTGCATTGTATCTCCCTTGATAGAACTTCCATGGCTAGGGTAAATAAAAGTGGAGATAGGGGGCAGCCTGCCTAATTCCAACTGAAGAGGAGAAGAATCCTGCATGGCTAGCATTGACAAGCACTGATAACTGTAGAGTGGAGATGTAGTGGTAGATCCAATTGACAAACACCGGGGGGAATCCCATTTTGTTCAGATCATTGACAATGTAGTCCCATCTCAATAAATTGACGCTTTGTGGATGTCTATCTTCATGAGGGCAGCAGGAGAATGACCTTTTCTCTCAAAACCACGGACTGAATCATTGCAGATTAGTATGTTTTCTGAAGTGTTTCGGCCCTCAATGGAGGATGATTGATTGGAGCTGACTAGGGAATCCACAACCAGCTTTATCATGTTGGTAAGAACTTTGGCAATACACTTGTATAAGGAGTTGAAAAGAGAAATAGGTCTGAAATCTGACATGGAAGAGGCACCTTCTTTCTTAGGAATATGACAAAGAAAAGTTTGGTTTATACCTTTGATATGTCTAGAGTTATCGAAGAAGCTTTGAATTGCCTTGATAAGATCTATTTTGACAATGTCTAACAGGAGGAGAAGAAACCAATACTGAACCTGTCAAGACTATGAGCTCTGTTAGCTTTGAGGAAGAGGACAGCCTTGAGGATCTTATCTTCGTTAGGGATATCTTGCAGGGATTGGCGGAGGAGGCTGGGAATGACCTTGTTGATAAGCCCATCGGGGATGGGAGTTGATGGGGTAGGGGAGCCAGGGCAGAATAGCTCATTGATGTGACGGACTGATTCCCTACTAATGCCCTCAACTTAGGAAAGATAAGATCCATCAGGAGCAATTAGCAATGGGATGGAGTTGAAATTGGTTCTAGCTTTCATTGTCTTGCGGAAGTATGCCGAGTTGGTATCACCAAGTTGAAGTCATTGACTCTCTTCTGGAGCCACCAAAGATTAGAGATCTAAAGCCGTTTTCTTTTCTTCTTCAGCCAACTGGATGTTGAGAGTGTCCACTTGAAGTCTGATCTAAATATCAGTGACCTTAGATCTATAATCAGCATGGGAAGTGAAAATGTTACCAAAATAGTTGTCAGTCTAAGCTTTGAGAGCACTCTTGACGTTGTGGAGCTTTCTAGCAAAGGCAATAAGGGGGGCGGAGAAAGCATGGACATGTTTATTCCAAGCCACTTGAACAATTGTAAGGAAATCCAGATGGGTAGACCACATGTCAAAATATTTAAAGGGTTTTGAGCCAAAGGAGATGCCAGGTTGGATGAGGAGAGAGATGGGGGAATGGTCTGAAATTCCGGGGGGGGGGGGGGGATCAAAGGTGGCATGGGAAAAAGGGAAGGAGGATAACCATGCTTCATTGACAAGGATGCGATCAAGTTTACTGGGTCCTCCACTTTTTCTATTATGCCAAGAGAAGTCCATGCCAGACCATCTTAGATCATTCACACTGATACTATCAATACAATAGTTGAAAGCTTCAACTGAAGAAACATCAATAAGATCGCCACCTTGTTTTTCATGGCCAAACCGCACCATATTGAAATCACCACCAAGGGAAGGGTCCGACTTGAGGAGCAATAGAGCATAAGTTTCTCCATAAAACAGTCCTCTCATTGGGGCAGTTGGCAGCATATATGGCAGTGAAGAAAAAAGTATTGTTACCATGGGGGTCATTGATTTTGAGGTGCTAGAATTGGGAGGAAGAAGAGACTAAATGAATCTGGATTTTGGACGGGTTTCAGAGCAGCCAAATACGACCATTGGGATGGTGGTCATAGTTGTTAAGAAAAGACCACGAAGGAGCAATGAGGGAGGCAATTCGAGAGGAATTTGTTTCTTGAACTCTAGTTTCAGTAAAAGACAATAGAATGATGCCTGAAGGGACAAAGTACGAGAGTGAACTTCCGCATGCTTAACCGGGGAAGTGAGACCTCGAATATTCCAGAACAAGGCTTGATGCATTGGGAAGCAGGGTGAAGGTGCAACAATGTCCGGAGAGGACTGGAAGACAGGTGGTAGGAGAGGGATGGGTTACTTTTGTGGCAGCGATGATAGGAACGGAGGGTAGTGGAGGAAGAGGGGAGAGGGGGATGGTGGCAGTGAGGTGTGGAGGGGCTTGCAGCAACAGGGGGCCAAAGGGGAGTTCGAGGAGTGGGTGATGGAGAAGGGGGAATCGGGTTAATGATAAAACCCGATTCCTAGTTGGTATGGGTCGAGGCCAGGGGGTAAGATGAGTCAGGGGTCGGCCATAGAAGGGAGAAGGGGAATATTAGAAAAGTAGGTCAAAGTGGATGGTGGTATGGTGGGCCCACAAGGGGATGAAGTGGAAGAGGTGGATAAAGAGAGGAAAAGGGCGGTGGAGAAGTTTACTGAGGATTGAGCATTTGAGCGAGAAGAGGTGACACAAAGATTGAGGGGATTGGGAGGGGCTAAAGCAGCATCTGGATGAGGTGAAGATGCAGGATTTCGGCCATTCCCAGCAGCATCGGGAGCAGGCATAATCTTTTGAAGTCGACAGGTCGAGGTCGAAGACGGAGGGAGGCATGAAGAACTTGCGAATGGCAGGGTTCCTTGGCTAGTGACAGAGGATATCGCAAGTGGGTTGACTTGGGGAGTAGAGTAACTTGCTTGCAGCTGGTAGGACCAATGGTCGCTGCAGTGCTTCAGACCATCGATATGGAGGAGATGCTGTGTCCTCAAGGCGAGCCAGAGATCGGAATCTCCCTTATTTGAGTACGCCAACGGCGGCGATTCTTGCTACAACCACAGTTGGATGGGTTGAGGTCAACTGTGGTGGGGGGTAGATGGAGTGAAGGAAAGATCAAGTGGTGCTGAGGTCAGAGAGGTTGGGAGTGGTGACGATAGGGGAAATAGTGGAGGTGTGATGTGGTGGGGGAGGAGAAGTAGCTTGAGAGTTAATTAAGGGTTGGTAATGATTGGTGTCGTGACCGAAGACCCAACATTTCAAGAACTGAAGGGGGCAGCCACTCGTACTGGACCACTTGGTTGAATGTGTAGCCAGTTTCATCAGCGATGGAGATGGAGGAGGGAGGAGCCTTGTCAGCTGGGATCTCCACACAGATTCTTGCATATGCTAGGCGATCTTGTTTTTGAGTTTGGGCATCAGAGTATAGTGGCTTTACCAAAACCGAACCAACGATACTGAGGTCCTCAACGCACTAAAAGTGAAGGGGTAGACCAGGAAGCGCAACCCACAGCGAAATCGAGTTTAGGTCGACTTTTTGAAGTTGCAAATGACGATCCCAAGTTTTGAGGAAGATGGGTTTCTTGCCAACTTGCCAAGGGCCGCCCTCCAGAGCACGCGTCTTATCTTCTCCGCTTGAGTCTTAAAGTGGAAAAATCATTGTCCAAAAGGTATGCTTCCAAAAGCCCCTTAGGTCTGCATTGCTTGAACAGAGAATTTTTTACCACTGTGAATGGTGGTCGGATTCTGAAGAAATGGGCTACCAGGGAATTATTCCATTTTATCTATTTTGCAAATGTGGGATCCACATGGATTGATACCTTCCTCAGACCACTAAGTGGTGGTAGCATGTAGATTCCTTCCCACACTGGCAGCTTGGGAAACCCTCTCCGTTTATATATTTAATATTGAGGAATGCCTGTTTCCTATCCTACGCTGGTTTTACACATCCAACACAAAACAAGAGCATCCCAGTGCACAAAGCTCCCATTACTGTAGAGTCTGGGAGGGGCAAATGTACGCAGCCTTACCCCCCGCTTCGCAGGAGAGGCTGTTTCCAAGTTTCAAACCTGCAACCAATAGTTTGCAATAGCACAATTTAACCGTTGCACCAAGGCTCGCCTACTACACGTCCAACACACAGATTCTGAGAAAAAAATAAAACTTAAATTCCAGTCTACATTATTACCTGGAAATAAATCTTCGGAAATGTTAAAGTAGTGCATGGGTGTGTATCTAACTATCTATATAATATGTGATGTTAAGTGTATTTATGTAATGCTCATTAAATCCATTTTTGGTCGAGAAGGATATGCACGCTCTCTCTCTCTCTCTCTCTTTGATATATTGTTTAATGAAGTTCTGATTCAGTAAAAAGAATATGCTGACACACTGTTATGAATTGCAGGTCTGCCAACTTGAGCACCAGCTTTTTGATCATTTTTTCCCATCATCTTCTGAGGATGTGTCAAGTTTGGCTCCTTTGATAGATCCGCTGTATGATTTCTTGTTTGTCCTTATAATTTCACTTGTTTTCTGGAAGTAAACCTGTTACTATGCTGAACTAAGATGAGCCTTGAGTAAATTGTTAGATACTAATATTGGTATTCAAACCACTTGGGTAGAAAGTTGAAGAAATGATGTGGTGAAACTAAAATTGTACAAAAGAAGAACAGAGTTTTTACTTGGCACTCTCTCCAGAATGAGCAATGCCACTACTACTTCCTTTCAGACGTACAAATTGTACTTGTTGTAGCAATGCTGAATTATCTTGTTCTTAGACAACATACCAGTTCTTGAGTTGTTTTACCCTCTAGAAGTAGGTACTAGATGACCATTAGAGTACATGTAATTGGTATGTGGTAGATGACCATTAATATCTTACATCATAAAAAATGTTAATTTCTTAAAATTCCTCTCTCTCTCTCCCCTCTTTTGATAATTGTTTCTCCACTGTTAAATCCATCAAAAGAAGTTAGGCTGTTAATTTTCACTGATAATTATGCAGGTGCACGTATTTGTACGATACACTCCGCCCAAGATTAATCCATGAAGCAAATCTTGATTTTCTTTGTGAGCTTGTTGATATCCTTAAAGTTGAAGTCCTGGAAGAACAACTTAGTCGACGGAGTGAGTCACTAGCAGGGTTACGTCCTACATTTCGTAGAATCCTAGCTGATGTTCATGAGAGATTGACTTTCCGGGCTCGAACACATATCCGTGATGAGGTATATTATGAAGTGATACGTACCAATTTTCAATTTTTGTTCTCTCTCTCTCTCTGTCTTTTCTATGACATGCATGGATAATTTCAGTTTGGAGACATTATTTCATCCTTACTCTTTTGAGCCATTTGGGGGAGTATTCCCAATGCAACTTATTGCTTTTATTTGTCTTTCTTTTAATGTAAGCTGGGCCAAATCTTGGCCTTTGTGAGTGGTATTAAAAATGGATTCTACTTTCTTCAATCCACCATAAGTGTTTATCACTTATATATAACAGGGATAGAAGAGGACGAATTTGAAAAACTATGGATCACCTTTTGGAATAATAAATTAATAAAATATGTACCTTTAGATGTTCCTCCAAATAGCATTTTCTTTACAAACAAATGAATAACAATTTTATCCGAAGAAAAGAGAACTACCAATGCACATTGAATAATACAAGAAAACGTACATCAGCAAGATAAGCAAAACTACATAAGAAAATGATTCTCATGGTTCACCAGCATACAAGTACAAAACTTTTAGAATTAATTTAAAAAATGACAATTATGTACTAGTTAATTGGGTGTTCTTTGGCGAAATGGACGTGAGTTATGTGAATTCGTAACTTGTAGGAAATTAATTAAAACAAGGATCCAAACGGTTTGAGTTTACTAACATGTGCTAACGAGGAAAGAAGTCTAACTCTGCCAATACCTTCCGCATTGCCAGGCCTAAACTAGAAAAGGAGGGTGGACATGTGAACACTTCTTAACCAAATTTTAAGCATAGATTCTGAAAAGGATATAATTGTCCATGGGGTTTCTCTTGTGTTACCCTAGGGGCTTTAGTGTCTTTGTACTTTATATCTTATTATTATAAATAAAGAGTGGGCTGTGTCTCATAGACACAACTTACAATTCCCCAAAAGCATCATGGTCTCAGAGCTCTAGGAAGAATCGACCTAGGGAATCCCAAACACCGGCGCCGCCTCTCTCCTCTCTCTTTCTCTTTCTCGTTTTTCCCTTAGCACTGCCACCACATCTTCACCCTCCCTCTCTCTCGGTCTTCCTTCTAGCGTCACCAAGAGGTAAGAAGCACCACCTCCTTTCATCCACCACCCTCGGTGGTGATTTTCTTCACCGCTGAGGGCTTTTTCCCTCCTTTTTTTTTGTTCAATCAGTCTTTTGTCAGGATTTAACAAGTCTGTGTTTTATCATGTGGATTTTTTGAAGATCTGTTGATGATCTAGTCTCTTTTCTTTGAAGAATCTGTAGTTTGGTTATCCCGTGGATTTTTTGTAACGATGTCAGATCTTTCTTCTGCTACATCTGGACTTGAAGAACAAGTTCGTGTTTCTCATGACGGCTTTCCTACCGTCCCTGTTTGCTCCATTCGTTTGGACGGGAGCAATTATTTCCCTAGGGGCTTTAGTGTCTTTGTACTTCATATCTTATTATTATAAATAAAGAGTGGCCTGTGTCTCATAGACACGAGTCACAATTCCCCAAAACCATCATAGAGTTTTCAGGTGCTCTCATTAAACCAAGCCTAGTAGCTTTGACCAGAGAAAAAAAGGTCTAGTAGTTGTGCCATCACGAAACCTAGGATGGCAAAAGGAATGAGAAGTCAATTTACAATGTTAATTAAAATATTAATCACCTCTCTCTCTCTCTCCAAAAAAAAAAAAAAAGGCCTTGATGCAAATCAGGATGCTATGGGGGAGCTGGAGCTGGAGCTAGTGGAAGCCCTCACGGGTCTATATTTTTCCCCAGTCTTAAAAAGAGGATTCTCAACTACAGTAGCCCATGCATGGAAAAAGAACTCGGTTGAAACCGACCGAAACCACCGAGATATCTCGGTTTCGCAAGAAACCGAGACGAGTTAAGCAAGGAGTGTTAAAAGTTAATGGTTTCGGTTGGTTTCGACCAGTTTCGACTAGCTTCAACCATGTTTCGGCCATATTTCACTAGTTTCGACCTGAATACCCCTCGAAACTTGAGGAAACCTATCTGGAAACTAGGACAAGCACTTATTTATGCCAGAAATCAGGCCAGGCACTTACTTATGCCTAATATCATTTATGTAACTGTTTTTGTATTTCATTTACTTAAGATATTATTCATAAATAAGCAAATAACCCCCTATTTGAATCCAATAAAATTAGTTAAAAAATCAAATTCCAAAAGGATAAAAAGTCAACCCTCCAGTTCAAGAACAACAGCTGGATTTTCGGCGGTAGGTGTAATTTTCAACTTTCTAATGTTGGGGTTTTTCTCAAATCTATAAATTCCATAAATCTTAATATGGTAAAACATTACTAAAAACCAAAAGTGCGGTAAAATATTCATTTGTTTTGATGTCAAAGCTTTTTAACAAATCCAAGATTGCTTAAATCTGATTTATATCGAAGGAGTTATGTTCCGGTCAAAGTTAATTTGGTGTGCAAGAATGCTGTCAAAATGGCTTTGAATGAAAATAATTTTTAAGACATCAAAATAAATAAATATTTTACCACACTTTTGGTTTTTATCAATGTTTTACCATATTAAGATTTATAGAATTTATAGATTTGAGAAAAACCCCAGCATTAAAAAGTTGAAATTTTCACCTACCACCAAAAATCCAGTTTTTGTTCTTAAACTGTGGGGTTGACTTTTAATCCTTTTGGAATTTTATTTTTTAACTAATTTTATTGGATTCAAATAGTGGGTATTTGATTATTTATGAATAATATCTTAAGTAAATGAAATACACTTGGCATAAATAAGTGCCTGGCCTGACAACAACTATGATTCTCAGTACACTGTGCGTATACTAGTAAACTTGGGTAAAAAACTACAAGTACCATTTTGAGTGTTTTTTTTTTTATTTTTGGTGAAAAATAGTTCATGCATTGTGTTTAGAATGTCAAAAATAGGTTGTATACAAAAAATCAGATAAAAACAAAAGCATTTTTGGGCCTCGAAACCACCAACTCGAGTTGGCTGGGAAAAAATCACTGGTTTTGACCAGGTTTCGACTATATCTCGGTTTCTGGCTGGTCGAAACCAGGTGGAAACCTGAGAACTTGGACCTTGAGCCCATGGCTGGCACAGAAGTTAAAGAATAACAGAGAAGCAACAAACAAGCAGAGTTTTCCTAGCTGAAAACTCAAAACAGAGATCACAAGTAGCCAAAGGCTGAGTAATTTAATAATGTTACTGCTGAAAACTGAATTACAGAAGTGAGAAGGACTGAGCAGAGCATCAGATGTCCCTTACGTAGTCCTCAAAAAGTTGAAAGCCCAACTTGAACTCTAGCTAACTCGAAACAACTATTTTGGACTTTTATAACTTACCAAATAAGGAAATACAAATTCTGCAACTACAAGGAGTTGATACTTCATGCTCTGCTGTTAGTTGCTGCCAACTCTTCGAACCTGCATTATAGACTTTGAAACTTACTTGTCTGTCTAAATATAGTAACAAACTAGATTTATACTGAACAAGCTGAGAACTAAAGAGGGAATTCGGATCTCAAGTTGTTGGTAGCAGAACTTCATGGCTGAGTTGGAGTTTGCTGAAACCTATCCAAACTGAGACTTCTTGCACCAATTTGGACTTGGATTGATGAGGACAAAAACATAGTTGTCAAGGTGACAAGGTGACCCAAGGTGGTGGAGGGGTGCACAATCAAATTGGAATATTGGATCCATTACGTGCAGGACCTGAAGGTTTTCTTAAACCTTCCTGCACCACCCTACTCAGAGTAATCCTGATCAATGGGAAAGCGTGAGAAATAGTGTATGGTGTACTTAGTTTCTTATTAGTTAATCTGCTTTTCTACTACCTACAAAGGTTTCTCCTTCCCCGCCCCCCTTTATGTAAATGGCATTTGGGTAGCATATATGTTTTTACTTCTTAATTTGAGAGAAACTATTGTTATTTGCGACAATGCTGCTTCAGAGTTGAGTTTTCTAGTTTCTACTGTTTGTTTTGTAGATAGCAAATTACATTCCTTTTGATGACGATTTGGATTACCCGGCAAAGCTGGAGCAATCTGCTGGGACAAAATCAGGAGCTACTTCGGTACATTTCCTATATTACCTTTTTTTCCCTTTAAATGCTGATATTGGAAACTACTTGTGCTGCCTATATTTGTTTCAACTCATTTACAATCATTTTTGTGCTTATATAAAAAACTTGAGAACTTGTTTTATTATTCAGGATTATTTCATTCAGCTAATTGTTTAATGAAATACAGGCTGATGAAAATCCAGATGTTTTCAAAACATGGTACCCACCATTGGAGAGAACTGTATCTTGTCTTTCAAAGTTGTATCGTTGCTTAGAACAGGCTGTATTTACTGGTTTAGCACAGGTACGTGACTGTTACACAGATCATGGCATGTGTGTGTATGTGTACATGCACATGTACACAACATGTCAGTCTGTCTGTGCCTTGTGTCCCCCCCCCCCCTTTCTCTTTCCCTCCCTGCCAAGGAACTTATTATTATTATTATTATTTTTTGGTTTGCCTACTTTCTCTATCAGGAAGCAATTGAAGTTTGCTCATTATCCATCCAGGTTAGTAAGCTAACTATATTAGTTAGGTAACTGCTTCAAAGTTTCGACTACATAATTGGTAAATAAATGCAATATTTTGATACTGTCTGCTTCAATTGATACGCTGGATTGATGAATGGCCTTGAGGTAATAGACCTTTCTCTAGGAGTTCGGTCTTGGCTGCTGACAGATAAAGCTATCTATGATATGCTATTAGCTGGTCATCTTAACATATCCTGATCTGTAATTGTGTGCTTTCCCTTTTTCATTACAGAAATCAAGCAAACTAATTGCCAAGAAGTCCTCACCTATGGATGGGCAACTTTTCCTTATCAAATATCTCCTTATCTTGAGGGAGCAGGTTCACTTGATCTCCTTTCTTCTATTTTTTATACTGTATTTCACCTTTTTTGTTTCTGGCCTCACTCCTTTTTTTGATAATTGAAATAATATGACTAACAACTCTGCATTGTTGTCATCTAGATTGCACCTTTCGACATTGAATTTTCAGTCACGCACAAGGAACTTGATTTCTCTCATTTGCTGGTTAGTGTAACAGCCTCACACTTTTTTTTAGATCCCTTTCTTATGTTGCTCTTTTCTTGGTCAATCTTTAAAAAATAAAACTGTCATGATCTATTTACTTTCAAACAATCAAAATGCTGTAGCTTACATCTATGAGAGTAGCTACAGGCTGTGGTTGGATAAAACTGATACAGGGGGCTTAGAAGGTGTACAAAGGATCTTGGTTTTATAATCTTTGTTCTCAAGAAGTAGGCAATATCCAAGTGCCTGTGCAAAACAAAACGTGTACATATCACTTAGTTCTTCTAGAACATATGATATTCCTCTTTTAACATTTTATAACCATAGAAGCAGAGGAGTTCAAAACAACTGTTGCTCACAACTTACTTCTTTTCAGTTCCTTCCTTCCTCCCTTTGCCCACACATCCACCCTTTCCAAGGTTTACAAAAAGACATTTACGTGGAGATAACTTTCATTCTTCTTACCGAGATCAAAATGGATCAATGATGGGTAATTGCAGTCTATTCATCGTTAAGGATACCTTTTCTCTTTGGGTTCTCGAGTTTGCCACAGGTTGAATTGTTGGTGTAAAAACAAAAAATAGGACAGAGAGTGCCGTCCATTTACTGTCTGCTCGAGGTTACACCAGTGCAGCAATCAGGTTGATTTAGAGAAATTAACCACGGTAAAGCCACAAGTGTCCAAAATTATTTAACTCTGAACAGGTGTAAAAGCAAACTTGTTAATGAGCAGTGAAATGTTAAATAGCCATGCCATTATTAAATGAGACTATCGCTATTAATCACAAGTTTTTTTTTCACAGTTTGAGAAATAATTCATTCTCAACTCTCTCCTCAATTTCATTCCCAGGATCATCTGAGACGGATTCTCAGAGGGCAGGCCTCACTTTTTGAGTGGTCAAGATCAACCTCACTGGCAAGGACTTTATCTCCCCGAGTTTTGGAAAGTCAAATAGATGCAAAGAAGGTAAATTGTTTCGTTTAAATCAATAATATCACATTTGTCATTACTATCATTAATCATGACCTGAAATTTGCCTCTGAAGGTTTTCAGTTTATGAATCTTTTTGTTCTTGCTAAGCTAAATAGTGAAGATTTTGGTGATAATGTTGATTAGTCTGTTTCATACTCCACAATCTTAAGGAATCTGTTGGGGAACCATAATATTGTTCTAATTAAGTTGATAATCCATTTTCAGAAATTTAAAATTTGTCTAGTTTGGAATTTGGATGTCTTGTTCTATTCACATGTCAGAAATGTCATAACTTAAATTTTTAACACATTCCTTTTTGTTTCACACGTGCAGTTCTTTCAGAAAGAGATCTAATCAAGGTTTAAAGTATCGGTATCAGGTATCATATCGGTCTGGGCAATTTTAAGAGACGTATCGTATCGAGATACGTATCGAACAGTGCAGAAACACTTGAAAATTGTCAAAATACAAATGGAAATACACTTTTGGACAAAAAACAATATAAATATTTCCAAATCATGTCAAGAGACTGAGAGTTGGAGGTCCATCTCCGAAGATTTCGCTCCATCCAGTGGTGATAGATAGTAGCACCAAAAATAAGCTTCCCTGCAATATCACAAGGAGATCTCCTAGAGAAGGTCATGTCAACCCAAAGCCACTCCCTAGAGAAGGGGAGACATCTTCTAGGATGAGGCTAACAACTATCTAGGGCTTGATCAAAGAAGGCTTCTCAGGCGATCTGAGTTGGTGTAATGTCTGCTCCCTCTGGGGGCCCATCCCCTGCTACTGATCCTTCCCCTCCTCCTGTTTCTGAACCTTCACCTCCCATCTGCTCTTCTCTAACTTCTGAGATTTCACCTCCCATCATCTCTACTCCAGTTTCTGAACCTTCATCTCCCAACACCTCTGCTTCTCCTCCCAAATGGAGCTATCTAGGGCTCGATCAAAGAAGGCTTCTCAGGTGATCTGAGTTGGTGTGTGATATCTGCCCCCTCTGGGGGCCTATCCCCTGCTACTGATCCTTCCCCTCCTGTTTCTGAACCTTCGCCTCCCATCTCCTCTTCTCTAACTTCTGAGATTTCACCTCCCATTGTCTCTACTCCAGTTTCTGAACCTTCATCTCCCAACACCTCTGCTCCTCCCAAATGGAGCTCTCTTTTCCGTTTGACACAGCCTCCTTCTTCAACAGCCGAAGGTCTCCCTCTGCATTTTGTTACTCCTGCTGTTGTTGGATCCTCTGAGGTGGCTCTCTGTCCTTCTGGATTTCTTGAAGACGAAGCAAAATTTTGGGAATCTTGTTTGGTCGGCCATTTTCTTGGTTCCAAGCCACCCTTCCATATTGTCAAACTCTCCCTTTCTAAGCAATGGAGAGCCCAGGGTACCTTTGAAACCTTCTTACTTGATAATGGCTTCTTTATTTTCAAGTTCTCCAATGATCTCGATAAGGTTCATGTGCTTGAAGGGGGTCCCTGGCAAGTTGGGAAGAAACCCTTATTTCTACGTCAATGGCATCCGTCACATTCAGCTCCGACGAGTTGACCTCAGTACTATTCCGCTTTGGGTCTCCTTTCCAGGACTTCCTCTCCACTACTGGTGCACTGAAGGCCTTAGCAGTGGGCTTTGTCCTGGGCAAAGTTTTCTCTGAAGTGCGAACGATGAGGAAACTACGCTTGGCGTATGCTCGAATTTGTGTTGAAGTAGCTGCTGATGAACCTTTGCCCTCTTTCATCACCGTGAATGAAGGGGAGGATTTTTCCTTTGATCAGGAAGTGCTCTATGACTGGAAGCCTCCCCACTGCCTGGTGTGCAAGATGTTTGGGCACGATTCTGCTCTCTGCACTCCAATTGATCCAACTGAGCATGTCCCTGCCACTGTCGAGCAAAATATTGGTGAAAACCACTCGAACTTGACATCAACCATCGCTGAAGATGCTTCTCTTCCCAGAACCAGGAACCGTCACCGGAAGGCCAACCGGAAACCTTCACATGTTTCCGTTGCTCTGCAGGGCCATTGTCGAAGCATCTTGGGATCTCCACCTTTACCTAGCGGACAAAACAAATTTGCAGCTTTATCCTCGGATGTTGAAACAGAGAATGAACCTTATCCTGAGATGATCCTTGACACTGTTGCTCCTCGAAGTCGTTCGCGATTGGCATCGCCGTCTGCTACAGCTGCCCCTGACATTCCTCGAGAGATGTCGCTTCGCTTTTCAATCTCTCCTCCGCCTCTGGAATCTGAAGCTTCTTCTGCGAGAGGTTCTACTCCCCCCCCCCCCCTTTCCCATGTTTCATCTGACCCTACCCTTTTTAATGCTTCTCCTTTGGTGGGACCCTCAACCCATGTGACTTCTAACCCTTTGTCGCTTTCATCAAAGTCCCACCTCTTCCATTTTATCTCCATCTCTTTTACCCTCTCCTGTGGGTCATCAGGTCGGGGTGCCACTTGACTCAAACCATCATTCTTCCCCCTCTCCCCTGCCCGACCCTCCTCCTTTGGAATCTCCTGCTCCCCTTTCTCCTTTGCCATACTCTGTTCCGCTTGCCATGCCATCTCTTGATTGTGCTTACAATATACGTCTTAGAAGTGCTTCTGTGCCTCGAATTGTCATTTCCAGGTTCCAAGGGCCTAAGTTGCTCCCCCCCCTCTCTGTCCAAATGAGTCACGGTGTTATTTGCAAGCGGCTGTTCGATCTCAGATCCGGCTTCACCTCTCCAATTTTTGTTGCCAATGAGAAACTCATATCAAAGTCTCTAATGCTGCAAAAATTTTGAATTATATTGCCCCGGGTTGGTCCTTCTTCTCCAACCATAATCATCACACCAATGGCCGTATATGTGTCTTATGGGACCCTTCAAAAATTAAGATTTCCCTGCTCTCCTCTTCAGATCAATTCCTTCATCTGAGCTTGTCGGACTGTCTTAACCAATCTACCTTCTACTTCACTGTTATTTATGCTTCCATTAGCCCGGTTCAGCGTCTCTCTTTATGGGAAGATCTCCGCACTATTGCTTACCAAATTGGTTCTCTCCCTTGGGGATCAGGAGGAGATTTCAATGTGACCAGATTTGGCCATGAAAAACAGGGTGGTGACCATTTGGATATTGACTCTGTGGCTGCTTTTAATGACTGTATAGAGGATATTGAGGTAGATGATCTCCGATGGACTGGGCCTTCTTTCACTTGGAACAACAAAAGGGCTGGTATCTCTTGTATTGCTTGCAAGCTTGATCGAGGAGTTATTAATGAAGCTTGGCTTTCATCCTTCCCTTCTTCCAATGCTTCCTTTGATACCCCTAGGATTTCTGATCACTGTCCTAGGTCCTTATCTATCTAGCCTTACACCTCCTTTGGCCCTAAACCCTTTAAATATTTTGATATGTGGTCTTTGCATCCTTCCTTTTTAACCACTGTAAAGGAAGCTTGGGACAAGCCTGTTCAAGCCTTCTCCACTCCCCTATTGCTTTTGCTAGGAAGCTTCGAAATGTGAAAGTTGCTCTCAAAGATTGGAACTCAAATACTTTTGGAAATATTTCCCAGCTTGTTTTGGATTGTAAGGATATATTATCTTCTATCCAGTTGCAGCTCCAAACTGAGTCTTAATGTTCCTCTGGCTGAAGAAGAAAAAGCTGCTTCCCTTGAACTATCTATGTTGCTATCCCAAGAGGAAAGTTTCCTAAGGCAGAAGTCCAGGATCAAGTGGTTGGAGTTAGGGGACTCTAACTCAGCTTATTTCCATCGTTCCTGGAAAGCTAGAACCAATACCAACTCCATCTTACATCTTGTGGCTCCTGATGGTTCTCCGGTTGCTAGAGTTAAAGACATTAAGGATACGGCTGTGGACTATTTCAAGGATCTCTTCAGTGGCCATTTGGTTGATCATGGTCCATTTCCAAACAATTTGCTTAACAAATTCATCCCAAGTGAGCTTCTTGAGTCTCTTCAGTCCATTCCAAATGAGGCTGAGATTGTTACAGCTATCCACTCTCTCAAGTTGAAAGGGACTCCTGGGCCGGATGGATTCAGCATGGGTTTCTTTCTAGGTTCTTGGGGTATAATCAAGAAAGACCTCATCATAGCTATCAAAGTTTCTTCCTAAATCCAAGTCAGATCAAAGGAGTGAATCACACTTTTCTTTGTCTTATTCCCAAGAAGAGGGAGCTTGAGTGATGTCGGACTTCAGGCCTATTGCCCTTTGCAACCTGTTATACAAGTTTATTGCCAAATCCTTGCTCTCAGGCCCAAGAATGTTGTGGATCTTCTTGTCAGTGAAAATCAATCAGCTTTCATTCCAGGTAGAAACATCTCTTATAACATTTTGCTTTGTAACGAGATTGTTAAGGTTTTGAGAGGAAGAACCACTCCCCTACAGCTCTTATGAAGATTGACATCCACAAAGTTTTTGATTCTTTACATTGGGATTTTATTGACAAGGTGTTGGTAAAGATGGGATTCCCTCCAGCCTTCATTCATTGGATCCACTGCTGCATATCTTCTCCCTGGTTCTCAGTTCTTGTAAATGGTAGCCCAACAGGTTATTTTGCTTCTTCGGTGGGTATTCGAAAAGGTTGTCCCCTCTCTGCTTATATCTTTACCTTGGCTCTGGAAGTTTTATCTTGGGAGATCCAAATCTGCACTGACCAGCAGCTCATTTCTCCCATTCCCAAGTGCAAAGTCCTCAAGCTCTCCCATTTGGCTTTTGCAGACAACCTTATGATTTTCTCCAAGGCTTCCATTAGTTCCTTTAAGTCTATTATGTACTGCCTTCAGCATTTCCAAGACCTTTCGGGTCTTCAGATCAACCCAACAAGTCCCTTCTATTTTTAGCTGGGGTCACTGAATTGGAGAAAGATGCTTTGATGAAAAAATGTGGGTTCCCTATTGGTCAGCTTCCGGTTAAACACTTGGGATTACCTTTGATCCCAACTAGGCTTTCTTCTCATCATTGCACTCCAATGATGGATCTCATCATTGCACTCCAATGATGGATCTCATCAGGAAAAGGCTTCAACTGTTGAAAGGCAAGCTTCTCTCCTTTGCGGGGCGCTTGGTTCTCATCAAATCAGTTCTGCAATATTCCTATATTTACTGGTCTGGAATTTATGGGCTTCTTCACTCCACCATCAAGTCTTTGGAATCCCTTATGTCTTCCTTCCTATGGAAAGACTCCGACTCTACAAGGTTTCTACACCCCATTAGTTGGGCTTCAGTTTGTCTTCCGTTGGAAGGAGGATTGGGTATTAGAAGAATAAAGGAGGTGAACTCAGCTGGCATTATCAATCGAATATGGAAGATTGCTTCTAGAAAAAAGAGTATTTGGGTTGATTGGATTTACTCTGGGCTTCTTCGCTCCGATTCAATTTGGACAGTCTCTGCCTCTACTGATGTTTTTTGGGTTTGGCGCAAGATTCTTTCTACCCACACAGATGTTTTTGGAGTTATTCACACTTGCATTGACGATGGGAACATCACTTCTCTATGGCTTGATCATTGGCACCCAATGGGAATTCTTCTTCATCATGTGAGCTCTAGAACTATCTATGGTGCTGGGCAGCCTGGGCTTTCTCAAAGTTCTCTGGTGGCTGATATTCTTGATCCGATTAGTTGGGCTCCCGCGTCCTCCTCTAGCCCTGTGCTTAACAATATTTGGAATATTTTGCCTTCTATTACGAGGAGACCCCCTAATAGAGGAGACTGTGTTACTTGGCTGCCTAGTTCTTCAAGCTACTTTAGCTCTAAAGCTGCTTGGGATCACATTCGTACTCGTCGTCCGCTAGCCCCTTGGAGGAACCTTGTTTGGTTCAAGCACCATATCCCCCCATCATTGCTTTACGACTTGAAAAGTTTTCTCTAATTGCCTCCCAACACAATCCTTTCTTCGGCATCGGCAGATTGCGGTCTCCCCCAGTTGTGGACTCTGTTGGAATGCAATTGAGGATTCCAACCATCTTTTCTTTGCTTGCCCTTTCTCCTCCTCTATATGGAAAGGCATCCTTGCGAAATGCTGGCCAAGAAATGATAGGATTCTTCCTTTTGACAAAGAATGGATTTGGGTTGACATGACTTTTGGTGGCCACTCCCTTTGCGACACGGTCGAAAAATTGGCTTTTTGTGCAATCATCAATCATATTTGGATGGAATGCAATATCCAGAAATGGACTACCAAATCTCGTTCTCATCAACAGATTTGGGATTCCGTTTCTTTTGAAATTAAGGCTAAACTTAGTTTGGCTTTTCCCTCTACTTGTATTGATACCCCAAGGACCAAGCTTATTGTTGTATCCTGGGGTCTTTCTTCTATCTCTCTTCGAGGTTCTGACTCCCTTGTTCGAGTCTAATGGCTCTTTTGGTTTGTTTGTTTTTTTTTCCCCTTCTTCTCTCCCTCCTAATTTGAGGGTTGTTATATTTCTTTTTTCCTCTTTGGTAATGAATTTTTTATTCACCCAAAAAAAAAACAATATAAACAATCAATATATAACATATATCATGCATAAACACTAAAATGGAGAATAATGTATAACCAGACAAGTGCGTTAAATTGAAATTGTTATAAAAGATGAGATTTCTTACATGTAGAGTCACTCTAGCCATGAAGGATGTCGGGGTGGATCAAACTCCTGTCTGGAAGGGTCTTCAAGAATAGGAGTGACTAGGATGATGTTGTGTACTAACCGAACATAAGCACAATACTGACCCTAGTCGAAATACTGATGGTAGTGTGTTTCCCACTCATAGTAGAATCATGTGTACTGCTCTAGAGTGGCTAATATCAGTACAGCACTAAGTTGTGGTTGTGCTCACTGTATCCATGACTTTCATACCCTAAAGAAGCCCCATGTCCATAGCCCGAAGAAGAACCTGACGCATAATGCCCTTGGCCTGATGAAGCACCAGCATGATCTGAAGTAATTGTAAGTGACTCCATGCCACTCATAAGTATATCACTATCATGTGGATTGTGGGAACGCTTACCCTTCCGACTGTAAGTCTGTTGGTGACCACCATGATTACTATCTTGAGTGCATGTGTGTATCCTCCCTCACATGTGTACTGCATCCCAACACGATATTGTGAAGCCCCACGGCCACCACCACCTCCACCACCACCATCATCATCATCATCAACAACAGCATCAACAACGCCACTACCACCACCATCATCACCATCACTATCGCCGCCTTCATCAGCATCAATATCATGTTGAGTTCCTCCATACGGATGACCTGACCTCATCCTCCTAATTAAACCTTCATCAGGGTTATTGAGATCCTCTTCAACATTAGGATCTTCTGCTTGTGATGGTATCTGTGTTTCATCATCATCAAATTGTCGAATGATATTCTCTATGATTGGATCAGATATGGTTGTTTGGCGATCCTCACTTAACAAATCCATCACCAATACCTTATCGGTGTCCTCTATCCATTCTCTAACTGGTTCTTCTTCATCAAGTAGGTGGTTGATGTCGATTGGGTTGACATCTACTTCATCCCCTTCTCTCTCCAACTCTGAATATTTCATCTTCAACTTCATATTGTAATGTACATAGACTAACTTCTCCAATTTTGAATAACTAAGACGATTGCGGGGTTTGGTGTGTATCTACCCGAATATACTCCAGTTACGTTCGCAACCACTAGAGGATGCCGTTAGGGATAACGCCCGAATTGCAATTGTCGTTAAGTGTAGAGCACTAGTACCCCCATAGTTGAGCTACCAATCAGCTGCACAATAATAAACAAGTAGCCTTTGCCGCCTATTAATGAATTATGGGAATGCAAATTATCTATCTATTCTATGTCGATTCAAAACGCTATTCGACGACTAATTCATATAAACGGTCTTTTTTTTTCTTCATGCTCGTCAAAATGCGCCCAACGTCTCTGTTTCAATTGATGAACGACTTGGCCCTGTAGACTTGATTCACGCTTTCAATCCATTGATTGAACTAAACTAATCACGCCTTTTCGATCGCATGTGTGGCAGCATATCAATAGCAATCATTATGAGCTTTCGACACGAAATATTAAAAGTTTGAAACAAATTTTAAATAACATAATAAATTAGTAAACCTAACTTATCAGGGCGTTGGGTGTCCCTAGCATGGATAATCATTCTATCAACAAAACCACGAGTGGCCTCCCGAAAATACTTAGCCTAGAGAGGTATTAAAATATTAGTTAACCACTCAAATTGTTCTTTGATATATTCTGTCTCAATCTTTTATACATTAATGTATTACTAACCTCATTTATGGCAAGTGTGGCCTTGGCCACATCTGGCTCCAATCTGTTGACAATTCTCTTTAGGGATTCCAATAGATCCGGTCTACACCCTATATTATTGTTGTATTGAATATCCGGATTCAAATAATATGTTGCACATGATTTGTAATTGATGGTTAGAATACTAATACATAAATAATAAGTGTTTAAAATGAAACCAAAGTCATTTACATGAGGATGAGTTATAAGATTACTTGTCCGATGAACTTCTTGAATCAACATCTTTTCTCATCGCTCGTGTATAATTTTCAAATACCTCTTGTTTGATGTTGGGTTATCATCATGTATCTTCTTCTTAACTATTTCCATGGCCTCCATCATCTTACCTATGGTCTGCTCCTTATCCCCGTCAACCTTTCTAAGAAGACAAAAGAATGGCATCATAATACCATCAAGTCGGTGCATCATTTCCCAAAACTTTGAGGAGGTGACAAGGTCTTGAATATATCTCCCAATTTCAAACCTTGCATAATTGCTAGTCTACCAGTAAGAAGAGGTGAACATCTCAAGCAGACCATCCTTTCGGGAACGGAGGCTATCAATTGCAATATAATATGTTGCAAATCTTGTGGTTGCAGGCCTCACTAAATCCCCTTTTGTGTGCCTCCTCATCAATGCCAAAACCCAACTGTGGTTATAAATAAAGTTGGTGATCTTTCTTACATCAACAACCATCCATTGGACTTTTGGCAATTCTCCTATGTCCTCGAACATCAAATCTATACAATGAGCTGCACACGGTGTCCAAAATAGATAAACAATAATGAAATATGGGACAACACATTAATAATCACCTTCAGGTGATAAACATAACAACAATATTTTCATACCTTTTCATGATTTTTCAACCCAAAACAGAATATTTATCCCTATTTTTATTTAATTTTTTTATTAAAAAAAAAGAACTAAAGATGAATTTCCGGGCAGAAAATTAAAGCCACTTACATGAAATTGTGTATTGGCCTACGATACCTAACATATATAAAATTGAGCCACAACCAAGCTATTTTAAACCTATTTTTTTGAAACTTTTATTTCAAGATTTATTTTTTTAAATCATAAAATATATAAAAATAAAATAAAATTGGGAAAAAGGTAAATCCTGGTTTCTAACAGATAAAAAATTGAGCCCTAACCAAGCCATTTTGACCCCTTTTTTTTTAAAGCAAAAATTGTTTCAAGAAAATCCTCAATTTCACACACAAACACAACTTGTAATTTGGGAAAGAATTGGGCAAATGATACTTCAAATACACCCAAATGTTGAAGATGTTCCACAATTGAAGTCCACGGTCTGATTCAGCAGCAAAAGTAAGTTTTTTTTGGGGCAAAAAATGGGTTTCCCAAGCAATTTCAACCACTTCGGTGGTTTCATGAGCGGAAGGAGGTGAAACAGGCAAAATTTGGGCAAAATGTATCGAAATGAGTTATTTTAAACTCTAATTATAACATTTCGCCGAAATGGCCAAAAGGACACACTGTTTCGGTAAAACATTTCATCAAAATCATGTGTTCCTCTCATTTCTCCTACTTTTCACCGAAACCGAAGTATTGACCCAAATTTTGAACCATGCTTCCTCTGGATTTACCACCTTGTGGATGATAGTTTAAGGAACATGAAATTTTATGTCTTGGTTCATTTCCAGTTACCCTATTCATAAATTCTGTTGTTCTTTTTGACTCATTCTAACTGGCCAAAATTAATGAGATTTGCTCCTTCCAGTTCTAGTGATGACATTTTAGGCTGATTGTCTTGTATCAACATGCTGTTTTTTGCTTCTTTTGGAAATACCACAAAAAAATTGTTGGTTGTGATATTCTTGGATTTGCAGGATCTGGAGAAGAGCTTAAAAGCCACTTGCGAAGAGTTCATCATGTCAGTCACTAAGCTTGTTGTGGATCCTATGCTTTCATTTGTAACCAAGGTAATTCATTCTTTTTCATTATTATTTCATAGGAGCAGGAGCAGTGTTCTACCTCGCCTGCACCTGGAACCCCCTCCTTCATGCCCTCAATAACTCCCATGTGGCATTTTGATTATTCCACATTTGTTGGATTGGATGTGTTGCCCATGCTATCATCTAACCGTGGTTTAATTATAAACCCAATTTGAGGTCTCCATTTGTCATTATGGAGGTCCGAAAAATGTTTCACCAATGTTTGAAAACACTTATGTAGCTGAACTCAACAGGAATGGTTGAAAATTCAAGCGGTGAACCCAAGCATGGTGGCCCATACAGTTGAGATAGGTCACCAATTTTACCGTTGGTGTGTATCCACAGCATCCCCATCCAGTGGTCAGACTGCCTAATCATGAGTCCACATGGCAGAAAAATATTGGGCATGATGAAAAGTCTGTGGGGTATAAAAACGATCTAAAAAATAAGGATGTACCCAGTGCACGAGGCTCCTGCCACTGTGGGGTCTGGGGAGGGTCATAATGTATGCAGCCTTATCCCTGCTTTCGCAGAGATGCTGTTTTCAGACTTGAACCCGTGAATATTTGAATGTGTCTAACATCTATAGAATACAATATATTGCAGGTCATACTAGCTTCTTTCTAGTCTGTCTATTCACTGCTTCAGAATTTTAAAGATGGTGTACTAGTGTTAATTCTTCAAAGAATTTATTTATAGGTGACAGCTGTGAAAGTTGCACTATCCTCTGGTGGACAAGATCAGAAATCAGACTCTGTTCTTGCAAAACCCCTAAAGAATCAAGCTTTTGCTACTCCAGACAAGGTGGCTGAGCTTGTCCAGAAGGTAGGCTCCAAAATTGGGTACTTGTTTTTTGGTACAACTTCTGAGTATAGCATCATTGAAAATTGAAAATTTAATTTTCTTTTTAAGCTTTAAAACAATGTTGGAAAATTTGCCAAAATAACAAGGCCTTGATGGGGCAAGTGCTTGTGGATCCCCTGCAGAACTTACTGTAATGGGTAGGTTCCCATCTAGATTATGCATTTCCTTGCATCATCGCCTTCATCAGCATTGTTTTTGGCATTTTCATTATCGTTATTGATAAGCAAGCAGGTTGGTTGTGGGTTATTGGCTGGGTAAGATGGCTTTTGAACCCTGTTCTGTGATAAAAATGCCCATAAATTTTGCCTTTTTCACCAAGTGGATATCCCACTAAAATGTCTTCCCTAGACCTGCAGTCTAGACATTAGTAAAATGATATTTTAGTGTCCTTGCCGTGCATGACTAGTTATTAAATATTTTGGAAATAGTCGTTAAGAAAATATTTTATATAATACTGATGAACTCATTTATTTAATACTGCTTTTTAGGATCTCACACATACATCATCATCATCATTAGAGAACCTCATCTGAACTTTTGGTGTTTGCTATTTAAATCATGTTCCTACATTCTACTACATATAATGCATTAAATCTTCTGTTAAACCATCAGCATTTGGCTATCTTTCACACTTCCTTATCATACATACTCTATGAACTCACCTTTTGGTTTTAGAACCTCCAACTTGGAATAGATTACTCCAACCACATCTGTGATTGCAAAAGATTACTCACCAATATTGTATTCCTAGTTTTCCTTAAACATCTTCTTGGTCAACTCTCGCCTATTCCGGTAAGTGGTTGGGCATCCTTAGATTCCATCTCAACTTTAATCGCCATCTTGTCTAAGCATTCATCATATAGATGTCTTCCCCCACCCCCACAAAAAATAAATAAATAAAATAGTTGATGAACATGACTTTTTTTTTCCACTTGATGCCTGCGAAATTTCTGAGAATCAATCCATTTAAACTGATCAAATGTTTTGCACTTGTGGAACAGGTTGATGCTTCCATTCAGCAGGAATTGCCCAGGGTGATGGGAAAGATGAAGCTTTATCTGCAAAATCCATCAACACGTACAATTCTGTACAAACCTATCAAGTAGGTTAACGACTCATTATTCATCTGTTTAGTTACCTGTTTCTGTTTCATCTCCATGTGTAATAGAGAAAGATGACTAGTTATCTGGGCTTATAGCACTCCACTGAACTATGCATCTGGTTACATTCATCTCCACGTGAGTACTTTACAAAGATAGTTATCTAGACCTAAAGTGCTTTACTCAGCTTTGCTTAAAACCTGAGAAAATGGACTAGTTATCTGGAGTTAAAGCATTGTACTCATTAGTGCTTAAAACCTCAGAAAAGTTTAGCTAACTTTTGAGAAGAAATGGTAGGTTGAGCATGTCAAGTGCTTGAAGATAGATTTTCTACAACCAGCTATTCCCAAATTCAGCCAAAAGAAATAAATAATAAAAAACAGACAAACAAAGGGAAAGGAGAGAGAGAGATTCACAGAGCGGTGGAGAGAGAAAGAGACAGCAGAGGTCGTCACTGACTGTTGTTATCCTCACCAGCAGAGAGAGAGAGAGAGAGAAACTACCTGGATAGGTTAGAGTAGAGAGCTCAAATTGCAGCAGTGAGTTCATGAGGAGAGAGAAGCTTTAGTCTTATTTATGGTTTTGCCCCCATTCTCTCACCATTGTTCTGTGTGCTTTTTGAAGTGTCAAACACATAATACAAGAGTGAGGTTCTCTTATATTCCAGAACAAACTAGAAGCCTGTCATGAGAATCCCATTCTCATGAATATAAATAGGTGTCTAGAAACAATCCAGAAATGATACTAAACTACCACTTTGGGCTCAGAACAGTTTCTGTGCCAGAAATAGATCTAAGAATGAATACCAAAACAACCTCATATCAAACTCAGGCTGTGTAGAATGCTAATCTCAAAACTTTAGCCATGATTCCACGGGCTTTACTTACAGTTTGGCCGATGCTTATGTTGTCTTATGATGACATTTCACATACCATACTGCTCCTAGACCCAAAGCTTATAATCAATGTGTCCAAAATGGAGATCTCTTAGCTTGAGTATCCCAATAGGAATAAAGGATGATTTAGAATCCCCAACATTTTCAATTTCATTCCTTGGAGAAACATGAGAGGCAAGTGCTTCAAGCAGTGCAATGTTCAACTATATGTCATCACTTATTTAATGATTCAATTATTTAATCTCTGTAGGACAAACATTGTGGAGGCTCACTTACAGTTACAATCCCTGCTAAAGTCTGAGTACTCCCCTGAAGATATACAAAGTATTGGTATGGCAACCATGCAGGATTTGCAGACTCGACTCGATGGCTTCCTGTAGAGATTGGTGAATTCCATTTTTTTTTGTTTTTTCTGAGCTTTGACTGATTTCTTTTGTAATATCTTCTGGGCTTTGAATGCCTTGTGTAGGTTCTTCTCATTATAGACTTGAATCTGTTAATCCCGTGCTAAGAAATTTTGAAATTGAGAAAATTTGAGGAAGTTCTGTTTGGACTTTGAGACATTTTCCTTTTGTGTTTTCGTGATGAATCAGACTCTCTCAAGGCACATAAAAATAGGGCCTTTTCGTTCCATAACGAATACAGTTGTGGATTTGTCTGTCGTCCTACATGATGGAGCTTACTCTATTAATGAACAAATGAAGTGGGTGTTGATTCAAAATATATAGGCACATATTTGTTCTCTTCTCCTTCCAAATGTGCAGGCCTACTACATATGATTAGTATGGTTTGGAACAGATTCTCCAATTGGAAATGCATTCTTCT